>NW_019734331.1:1057433-1087262 GCF_002891405.2 Cryptotermes secundus
CTTAATTTAAGAATTTAATAAAAGTATACTGTAGTTTAAACTCCTTATATTTTAAAGAGAATCTTTGTAGCCATGTAGTCATATATATATATCAATAAGTCTCATGATTTTTTTGATTTAGTTCAGACACAGAATTATTGCTCCAATGGCAATGGATAAATTTAAGCTCCCACATTTTCTATACAATCGGCTCACAGATGGCGGTGAGGTTATATATATAATGTAAAGAAATGTCAGGCCGTAGAGTGTTATGAAAATTTGAAAAGCTACAGTGAGGATCGAATATTTGTATCCACTAATTTTTATGCAGTGCGAGACAGAATATATCAGAAATTACGTAGGTCAGTCAAAAAGTTCCCGGAATTCCCCTGCAGACGGAGAACGAGCGATACGATAGCGCGCACACTGTTGCGGTGGTAAGCTCAGCATGTCTGCTCGCAGGCGCAACAGGTCTGGACAGGTTTCAGTGTGCAGTGTCGTTACTCTTCCGTTTGAATTAGACGTGAGTGTTGGTCATTCGGCGCAATGTCGCAGTCGAACAGTGTGCGAACATAAAGTTCATGTTCAAATTGGGAAAATCATCTTCAGAGACGCTGTTGGCCCTGCAGCAAGTTTACGGTGATACTGCACTAAAGAAATCCGCAGTTTACCACTGGTTTTCCCGGTTTAAGACTGGGAAGGAGACGTTAGAGGATGACCAGCGCAGCGGGAGACCTTCGACATCCAGAACCGAAGAAATGATTGGAAAAGTGCGACAACTGATTCGATGTGATCGAAGAATGACCATCGCGGAGTTAGGGGAAGAAGTTGGTACTGTTACTGGCCATTTCTACGTGCAAGTTTTGCAGAGGTTGCGCGATGCTGTTCGGAGGAAGCGGCGCGACAAGTGGCAGGGACAGCGGTTTCTGCATCACGATAACGCACCGAGCCACACACATCGCTTGTTGAGCAGTAATTTCTCGCTGAGAAAAACATTCCTGTCATCACTCAACCGCCGTACTCTCCGGATCTCGCTCCGAGTGACTTTTGGCTGTTCCCTACTATGAAAATCGGCCTCAAGGGGACACGTTTCGCAACCATGGAGGACTTCAAATCGAATGCGACGGCTGAGCTCCGGAAGATTCCAAAAGAAGCCTTCCACCTCTGCTTCCAACAATGGCAGGATCGATGCAGCAAGTGTGTATGCGCGCAAGGGTCCTACTTTGCAGGTGATTAGATAAGCGTTGCCCTATGTTCTACCATTAGAGTGCTATACCACCATTCCGGGAACTTTTTGACTGCCCCTCGTATATATATATGTGGATCACAACATTCTATAGTTACTGAGTCATATCTTCCGTGGGTATCTCCGTGCAATAAAAATAAGTTAGTCAGAGAAAAGTATTTATCATATATTTTATCGAGAATTATTGTTAATCGAATTAAGAAAGCTTACTTTTTAAATTCTGATAATCTGATATGTAAATATCTAGTAGTCTGACAGTACTGCGCATGTCCCAGGAGACAGTGCGAAAACTCTTCAGTCAGAAACGCCACGAAAATACAATAAGGCCTTTACCCTGCAAACTTCACTCACTCACTCACTCACACACTTCAACACTCTTTATCCCACGCCCTTGTGAAGTGTATCGGACCTAGATATGCACTTTCAGGCCCTGCTGAGGGACTGGCGTCTTACCGAGACTTGTGCGTGTATTTTTACTCGGCATCAAAACTTTAATAGAAATCGCACAACAATAAGACACGGCCAACAATGGCACCCTCTTCTACACTTCTATGGATTGTTATTCAAATTTTCTTGCTGGCAAACTGAATTAGATTTTGATGAGGTCTTTGATTGGGCTTGTACTTGTGAAAGATGCAGACTGGGGGGATAAGTATGAAGGAAATTTTGAAGGGTGCAATCTCTAGGAGAAGCTGGTAGTTGCATATATAGACGATGGGATTATAAACCATAAAAACTTGAAAGATTGAGTTATTCGAGTGTGCCATGTTTCTTAAGCTTTTATTGTGGTTTAAGAGCTTTCTGTGCTTTTGAATCTGTGTAAAGATTTTCCAGACTGAACCCTCTCATACGCTTTCGTGAAGGGGAAGGAGTGTTAAGGCTACACGCAGCACCGTCTAATTTAAAATAGCTGTAAGACTATGTACATAATTCGACAAATCTAATTTCAAAGAACAGACACACCTCCACGAAAGAAAAGTTATATTTGTGTAACTGTGGCTTCCTGTGATTAGGTACTGCTTAGGTTCTATTGCGATTTATTTTATATTATTTTATTGCTATTGTTACTATTTTTACATATTACGAGTAATTATGTTACAGTGGTAATAACAATATACAAAGATGTGTAGAGTATGAAGTTTCGTGATGACTTCACTGCACTTGTTCTACTACTACTACTACTACTACTACTAACGCTGCTCTTAACAACTGCTGTTGCTGCTGCTGGTACAGATGCTGATTATGGTAATGATGATCAGGATTACATCAACAATAACAATAACAAAATGCTTTGAAAAAAAAAATATAGTATTTCACTCCGAATTTAAAGAAATATTTAGTGCGTTTTATAGATTGAAGAAAACAGTAGAGATTTGAGGTTACCACGGATATGACTGCGAAGATTCATGTCGTCTGGAATGCGACATAGTTCGTTTTCCAAAACTTTAGTACCTTCTACCAAATTACACGGCTTTATATCCCAGATGTTAAAGAATTTATAGGTAAATCAAATTGACTAGTCAATTTGTCCATCTCTCTGAATATTACTCTGTAAGTAATCGCAAAAATATTGACCTGCCATTGAAGAGAGAGCCTCAAAGAATTCTCAGTTGAATTTCGACCACTTAAATATCTAATCCCCGCTGTCGGGAATTGTGTTCAGTTCATAGCTCATTATTCGTTACTTGAACACAATTCAGCCCGCATGAGGGTTGCAGCAGCCTTTCATACACAAACAAATCTTCAGGCATTTGCTCTAAATAATAGCAATTACCTTTCAGATAATTTGTTAATCATCTTATTTTCTGACAGGCTTACAATAGAACCCGTGATTGATGCTTCACTTCTGTAGATCGCCCTATTTGTGGTTTATTGGGTTTTTTTTTTTAATTTCTATTACTTCCCAAGAATTTGAAACCACGGAATGATTCATCATTTATATCGATTTTTAAACGTTAATAAAAACGATTTGATAGCGGATAAAAGGTCGACCTTGAAAGTTAAGTAACTTCTGTCAACAAAACTTAGTCGGTATAGAGACAGGCTACGGACCGGAGTTCTAGTCTCGGTAGGGCCAAGAATTTTCTCTTCTCCGCCTCGTCCACACCGGCTTTGTGGTCCACCCAACCTCCTATCCAATGGATACTCGGAGTGCTTTCCCCGGGGCTAAAGCTCACCTTCAGTTAGTGCCGAGGTCAAGAAAATTTGGATCTATACTGTGACATGTTGACTCCCCCATACGCCTTCATGGTATAGTGCTTAGTTAAGCACAGGAACAACTTTACCTTTACAGAGCAGATATAACTTCAGTGTAAGTCGTCGGAGTTGTATTCAGGAGCTGTACAATTGGAGTACGGGCTAGAAATATTATACTGACTCGGGCTTTGTTGCATTTTTCCCTCTCATTCAGCCCAGAGCAGTTTTCCGATAACATCTCAAAATTTAGAAGGACCGCTTACGTTTCTACTTTTCCCAGTTTTCTGTTCATATAAATGGACAGAAGAGGCACTCCTGAAGAATCTGCTGTATATGTGTACAACGCTTGAAGTGCAGAGGGAATAATATTTGCCCAAGAAACGAATGGGAATGTCATAAGGAACTAACCTGACTGCAATGCCAACAACCGCAGGCTAGCAACATCAACAGAATCTGAAGTCTGGATTATTTTACGGAAATTCTAGATGCCTGTTTCGGTGCAAACTACATAGGATGCTATTTATCTGTGATGCTACAATGATTATTTAGTACAAATTGAAAATGATGATGGAAAGAATAAGCATAAAATCCGTGACCTGTAGTCCGCAAGTGAACTATACCGACCGAGTGACCGCCGCTTTTCGGCGAAGTTAGTGCCAACTTTTGCGGGTAGAGGGTGTCGCGTGGTCAGCGCAACGGATTCCCACGGCCAAATTCCTTAATTTTCCTCACGAAGCTGAGTGGACCACTACTTCTCAGAAAATATGGTAGCTTCGGGAATCGAACCCGGACCTCTTGATCTGTAGCCAGGAAATCTGACCACTAGACCTCAGAGGCGGTCAGAGTGTAAGCATGCATTGTGTATTTGAGAGTAATATTCAGGTTTTTATTTGGAGGAACTGAGAACAACCTCGAAAAATTTTAAGCATGAAACCCGATTTTTGGCCAGATTTCGAACCGACTACCTTCATAATGTGGATCAAGTACCGACAGGAGGAGTTCATTTTGAAAACAATAAAAAGCATAGTCCATTAAAGATTCTGATTGTGAAAGACCATTATGTCTGTCCTTGTTTATATGTGAATGTGACAGTACATTAAAGGCTTAAAAATAATATCTTCCTCCCTATTCGAACATGACCTTTTCTCCGGGCGACTGGCAATAAGTCACAAAGATCTCTGGGAATGTGCCCTCTTCAGCCATTTGCTTCTCCGTCGTTTTGTGCCATTAATATATCTGATGCTAGACATTTAACCCCCACCGAAACTTCTTCCACCCCTTGCCCTTACGTCTCTGTACGATATAGTAGCACCCTCTGTGACATTTCGCGAAGTATGCAGTATCCGCATAAATACTCTCGAAAGGCCCCATCTTCCTGACAATTAATAAGGGCAGCAACATGATGTATATGAATCAGATTTGTAATGCATTTGCTTCAAGCTTCCCAAAATATTTGGAATTTTCTTACTGCGGAAGAGATTCGCACGGTAGCGGTAGCGAACTTGGTTGAGGTGCTATGTTACAAGCTGGAGGGTCGCAGCTTCGAATCCCAGTGTCATTGGATTTTTCTTCAATTTCTGACCGCCTCTGTGGTCTGGTGGTCAAGAGTTCCTCGCTACAGATGCAGAGGTCCGGGTTCGATTCCCAGCGCTACCAGATTTTCTGAGAAGTAGTGGGTCTGGAACTGGGTTCACTCAGCCGCCTCAGGATAATTGAGGAGCTACTTGAATGGAAAAGTAGCGGCTTATGTCTAGAAACCCGAAATTAACGGCCCTGGGGATTCGTTGCGCTGACCACGCGACACCCTCTATCCTCTAAAGTTGGCACTAACTTCGCCGACAAGCGGCGGTCGCTCGTATAGTTCGCTTGCGGACTAAAGCCACGGAGTTTGTTTTGTATGTTATTTTTTAGTAAAGAAGGAAGGTAGACCAGTTCAAATGTAATCGATTTAAAATGCTTTCATTTTCTGTTTTCATTCTTGCCAAGTAAATAGAAGATACTTTTATAATTATACGCCGAAGAGCCGAAACAAAATGATCTTATTTGAATTGACCGGAAATACGTGTAAATACGAAGACAGTAGAGATATGCGATTGTCAAAGAACGCGTTTGTAAATATGTACAAATTTAGTTCCACTTCTGGGAGTTACCTATATACTCGTAAATAGAGGCGCCCCGTAGCTCAAGCGGTTAGACGCTGGCTTCCCACCGCGGCTATCCGTGTTAGATTCCGGGTCTGGTCAAGTGAGATTTGTGGTGGACAAAGTAGCGCTGGGGCGGGTTTTCTCCGAGTACTTCGGTTTCCCCTGCCAATCTTCATCCCACCAATTGCTCCACAATCACCCTCACCTATCATCTGTGGCTGGTAAAGTAGGCCAGAAGTGGCCGCAGTACAAGGGACTTAGTTCCACCCCACTAGTAATAAAAAAATATCTATTTAAATAGGTGAAAAATACAGAAATACGAGTATATTACCAGTTATCTTATTTTAAAGTAAGTTCAATTTTACTCCAAATGCGAATTAAGTATAAGAGGGTACAAATTCCTAGTCTCTGTCTAGAGGTACATACTCTCTGGTTTTGTATGGAATATCCATTGTTGCTTATATAGGCCTTGCGTCTGTGGGATAAACATTTGATCAGTACACACACACACACACACACACACACCCAAATATGTATATGAGTATAAAACATACTGCTACCCCACTCTGCGATGAGCAAACTTTATGACATGTCAGCAAACAAATATTGGACAGAACGTGGCAAGCGTGCGCACATGACAATGAACTAGCTGAAAGCTGTGTAATCCGTAAGGTAAACATGGACATGATGAACACTTGTAATTGGAAGGAAGGAAGATGTTTCACATTTGTTACGTATATGTAACCGGACAGAAATGCAAGTAATTCAATTAAGAGGTTTATGACTGAGGGTCTGTTGTTTTGTGCTGTGAGTGCTGAAAGCATCACGTGATCCACATACATGTTTCATAATTGACAAGCAGGTTTAGCCCTTTAACCCACTGATCTAAATAGAATGGGAAACGCTGATTCAATTCTGTTTTCTGTATCAAAGAGTTCCTGTGAGCCCGATAGTGTTACAAGGAAGGAAGAATGAAACTTTTAACTGAGTTCAAGAGAAACAATTTCTGGTTTATAGACATTTCTGTGGAAGAAATTCTTTATTACAAAGTCTATAAATAGTCACTATTTTAATCAAGTATGGAAGCAAAAATATTAGACCAGAGGGTTAATTTAGGACAAGTTAGAGGATTCTAAGTTTTGAGTTTTGCTTGATTACACGATTTCCTTTCGACCTTGATGATGGAATTACTACCTTCCTCCGAAACGTCGATAAATATTTATCACACTACACGGCATGACGCGCCATATAATTTTTCTCTTCTTATACAAAATTATTTATGAGTAACGGGCATTGAATTTCTTACATAGGCTACAAACACTCTTTCTTTGCTCACTAGCTGCTGTATCATCTGTAAAGGTTGTTCAGTGAAGAGTGAGGCGCTTTAATAGTAGGAGTGATGGTGGTGATGTTGGTAGTAGTAGTAGTAGTAGTAGTAGTAGTAGTAGTATCAAAAAGATAGAAGCTATCCCTGTAACAGGCCGTGAAGGACCTTAGGGTTGTGAGACGTCGAGGCTCCCACATTTCCTAGACAATCGGCTCACAGAAGGCGATTAGGTTGTGAGCCTTACGCGCCGGCCGCCCTTTATCCCCCTGGAAGATTCCTGGTCCTCATTTCCGTTAGAGGCTGAGAGGACCCCACGGCCATAGTGCGGCTGAAAAGATTAGGTAAATTGAAAAAGAAATCCACATCATCAGGACTTGAACCCACGAACTTCCAGCTTGTAGCATAGTGCAACTAACTACGCTACAGCGTTCCCCCGTAGTAGTAGTATATGTGAAGAGACACAAATGTAACCAGTTGCTAGTTGTTGTTATTACAATTACAATTACTGTTGTAGTTCCTTTTCTTCTTATTATATCTATTATGGAATTTTATTTATGATCTGAGGAATACTGTCAGAACCTTCAGGATGGACAGTTCCAAATTTGAAGCATGTACTTTCTGAATGTAGCGAAGTGAAAGTGAAAGAGATAGCTTCTTGATGCCATATAAACAAGAGAGTCTCACATAAGTACTGGTCACATTCACAAAACAGTCAAATATGTTATAGAAGTATCGATTGATATCGATCACAAAACTTACGATTCCTGGGATATACCCTATTCCAGCATTGTCTCCCATTATTTTCGTTGCAGTCAGAACATGTTTTTAAATTCCTTCTGCTCAAATGTTAATTTACACTTCCCTTCCTCTCCCAAGTCTGTCTCAAGAGGCAGCATTTGGCGAAGACAGCAAGAGCAGAGTGAGGGGAATTGGTGAAGGGGGGTTGGGTGTTCCGCGCCGTCTCTGCGGCTTGTAACTTAGAATTGCCGGGTTTACTGCTTCTGTAAAAATAATGAATAAAGACTGGGAAGAAACGTACATAAGTTGGCAGTAGTGGATGCAGACGGTTGGTTCTTATTTTCGAGCATGTCTCTCCTTCTCTCTTCCCCCCCCCCTCCCCCCCCCGACGACATAGCTTTGCTTTGGTCAGGTTCCCCGAATATCGTGTTTCACCTTCTGAACGCTTCATACCCCAGGGATTGAAAGCCTGTTACATGACAGGAACTGAGGGCCTGTAAAGTGTAGACTACACCTTGCAGTGGCGGCTTGTTGCCTCGTAAACTTTGTAGTAACAGCCACGTGTTCAGGTTCGCACTGACGTGCTGAGGTTTTATTGTCAAGCGAGTGGGGTCCCAGGGAAAGAGAAATGTCGTACCAGCAGTTCTGACAAATTATATACATCCCTATAAATTTTGTAGAAAAATAAAAAGTAGACTACAGCGAGATACATTTACGTACGAAGTTTCATGTAACGAACACTACATATTTTCGAACATTGTATGAGCCAATTGACCGCCCTGTGGCCTGGTGGTCCAGAGTTCTTGGATACAGATTCTAAGGTCCCGGGTACGATTCCCGGAGCTACCAGATTTTCTGAGAAGTAGTGCGTCTCGAACGGGGTCCACTCAGCCTCGAGAGGATAATTGAGGAGCTATTTCAAAGAAATAGCGGCTCCGGTCTAGAAAATCGATATTAACGGCCGTGGGGATTCGTTGCGCTGACTACGCAACACTCTCTATTCGCAAAATGTTGGCACTAACTTCGCCAACAAACGGCGGTCGTTCGGTCGGTATAGTTCGTTTGCGGACTAAAAGCCACAGAGTTTTTGTTTCTCCCACTTCATTTAACATATACAGAACCCTCGCTTGCGAACATTTAAAGAACTAAAATTAAAAATTTCACTGTATATCCTATGAAATAAATAAGTTAACATGTGAACCTTCAACTTACAAACACTTTTAAAACATTACATTACGTTCCTAAGTTTGAACTCTCCTCTAGTTAGTAATTGTAATAAGGAAGACCACCTGAGCTTTGCGGTGTGTTAGTTAGAACTCTTGCATATATTCTAGAGATCCCGGTTTCGAAACTCGACCCTGAGACAGGCCACAATATATATCTTCTAAGTCTCACTCTGACCACTAAGCAGATGTCTGGATAATGCCTCAGAGTATGTCACAACTGATCCCTTACACATCCCTATAAATTGGTAATCCATCCCGAAGTAAATCCATGGAACTGAGTCCTCCTTGAGAAGCCGCCAGTCTGTCAGCTTCTCAACAATTTCCCAACATTTTATAAAACTCAGAAGTTCATTATAGTGTTCAAAAGGTCCCTGAACTAGTCTCTATTCTGAGCGAGATCAATCCAGCCCATACCACTTCATCCTATCTCTGTAAGATCCATTTTAATATCGTCACGTGTATCTGGGATAACGTGATTAATAATTGTGCATTCTAGATTTGATGACTGGATTAATTTGACGTCACTATTACAATTACACTCGATTATAACATTTCACATATTTAACTCCTTCTGGATAATGAATCCCTCACTGTTGTCTACATCTCGCGACTCTGATAGTCTCGAATTCTGCTTAGTTCTCGAAAACACGCTTACTCACTACTAACTCACTTCTCTTTCTTCTTCTGACTTCGATACTGCTACCGCTGCGGCTTTATATTTTCTTGGCGTACCGACTAGGAGACATCGAGTCTAACAGTTCAGCTATCCGTTGTCATGAAAACGACATCACCGTCCTGCAGGAAACATCTGTCTGCGTTGCTGTGAGAATAATAATTATCGAGCCGTTGCTCAACAACCGACTGTTCCAGCTGGTCGTCTCGGATACGTATATCAACAAAAGCCGTTATGTATGCACTGGATTCACATGTCACAATATTATCCACCCACCTACGTCTTGGTTTTCCTAGTGATCTCTTTCCTTCTGACTTTCCCACCCAAATTCTATATGCATTCCTCTCCTCCCCATTCGTGCTACATGTCCTACCCATGTCATCGTCTTTGATTTGACAATTATAATTATATTTTGTGAAGAGTAAGAGTTATGAAGCTCCTCGTTATGGAATTTTCTCCAACTTTCTGTTATTTAATTCCTCTGCTTGGTAATTTCTTATCCGACAGTATGTGTCCTATGCGGGTAACGAAGTGTAATGAAATGGCCTTTGAGGATGAAGAAGAGAAATAATCTCTCCACGTGCTAAACCTTTACACATTTGTTGAGGTTGTAGACAGTTAAGCTCAAGCGGTTAGTCGCTGTCTTCCGACTGCGGCGGTCCGGGTTCGATCCCCTGTCTGGTCAAGTGGGATTTGTGGTGGACAAAGTGGGGCTTGGGCGGGTTTTCTCCGAGTACTTCGGTTTTCCCTGCCAATCTTCATTCCACCAAATTCTCCATCATCATGGTCACACGGGGCAGGATACAATAGGCCAATCAGTGGCCGTCGTGCCAAGTGAACCCAGTTGGACTCCACCCCCCACCTCGCGAATTAAAATTAATTACATACAGTTTTTTTTCTTTTCCTCCCTTGGCACTACAGTCCCAGTGGGCCTAGGCCTACCTCCATTAACTTTTCCGTTCACTTCAGTTTTCTAGATCTTACATTCGGTAGGACTCCTTGGGCGGTTGATCAGCTCGTCGCAAGGCCTCTACCTCTACACAAACACAGAAAAACACACACACAAACTAAACATCCATGCCCTGAGTGGGATTCAAACCCATGATCCCGGTTTCCAAGCGAGCGAAGACAGTGCATGCCTTAGACCGCTCGGCTACCGTGACCGGCAGTGTATAAGAATAATATATATGATTTCAGTTCGTACCTCACAGGAAACAGATCCGAACCCACGATCCCGGCTTCCGAGCGAGCGAAGACAGTACATGCCTTAGACCGCTCGGCTACCGTGACCGACAATTACATACAGTTAGAAAGGCCCATTTCATGTCTTTCAGAATTTAAGTTTTACAAGCTCAGTTCTCGCTTTTGTCATTGCACTGGAGTGAGACCCAGTCCGGTGGTTCCCCGACAAAATATGAGCATGAAGCAGCGGTGAGATGAAAATTGACTCGGGGAAACCGAAATTCTCGAAGAAAAAGAGCTGTCCAGTTGTCACTGCATCCATTATTAATTTCGCATGGACTACACTGGGATTAAACCCGGGTCTCTGTGGTGAGAAGCACCTCAATAACAGCCTTTGCTATGTCACGGAAATCTGACCCTTAGTAATTAGGTTAGGGTGCCCGATAAACAGTTTAAAGCTTCAAAATGACGATTTAGGAATTCTGACCCAGCACAGCTCTGTTCTGAACACATAAAAATAAACTCTGTATCTTTTAGTCCGCAAGCGAACTATACCGACCGAGCGACCGCCACTTGTCGGCGAAGTTAGTGCCAACTTTTGCGGATAGAGGGTGTCGCGTGATCAGCGCAACGAATCCCCGCGGCCGTTATTTTCGGTTTTCTAGACCGGAGCCGCTACTTCCTTGAAATAGCTCCTCAATTATCCTCACGAGGCTGAGTGGTCCCCGTTTCAGACCCTCTACTTATCAGAAAATCTGGTAGCGCCGGAAATCGAAACCGCAACCTTTGCATCTATAGCCAGGAACCCTGACCACTAGACCACAGAGACGGTCTGTTCTGAACACATTCCCATTTTGAATACAGTTCCTCCATAAATGTGCACTGCATGGGTGTGTGTGTGTGAGTGTGTGTGTGTGTGAGAGACAGAGAGCTAGGGGAAGGATAACATATGTTTCATAGGCACTGTTAGCAGACAACTCGCGTATCATTCTCTCCTTGGAATGACCACTGGGGCTCATATAGTGCGCGTTGCATGATTGCAAGGAGTAAAATATCGCAGTCCGACTCCCAAAAGGCAATGTTCAATAGCACATCGTTTTCTTTCTGCTTGCTCCTTGTCGACTTGTGATTCATGATCCCGTTCATTCGAGCCACTGTCTGCAAGTTGCGAATAAACGGTGAGTAGATCTGCCCCACCCCCCACTAACGCCTTCAAAATGATGCGCCGAATCGCGACGCTGTTCAGACGTTTCTCCTTCTCATCCCTTTTTTATTTTTTTTGGGACTACTATTCCCTATCTCTTCCGTCGTGGGCTCTTTTAAGGAGCTGGAAATAGGCGAAATCTTTAAATTTCACTGAAAACGATCGCAACTTGACCAAGTCCTCTTAGTGAGAATGAAGTCACTTAGCTGATGGAGGTAATTAGGACTGTGTTATGAATTGTTGTGAGCCGGGATAGTGTAGTCGGTATAGCGACTGGCTACGGGCTAGATGATCGAGGGGTTGGAGTTCGAGTCCCGCTATGGTAAATAATTGTTTCTTCTCCGTAAATTCCAGATCAGCTCTGGAGCCCACGCAGCCTCCTATCCAATGCGTTCCCGTAGCTGTTTCCCCGGGGATAAAGCGGCTGGTGTTTGAAACTGATCACTCACCCCCGTCTAGTGCCGAGGTCAACGAAAGTGGAGCTATACTTCTACTCCCCCATACGTCTTCATGCTCTAGTGTTTAATTAGTTAAGCACAGGGACAACTTTACCCTACCTTAGTGGGCCTATATTTGCAGTGTAATCAGCTTTGTAACAATGGAATTGTACCTACATATAATAACAGATTTATACCTCAGATTAATGTACATTAATGGTAGTGATATATGAAAATTTTGGAACTGTTGATTTTCTGTATTTACGATGTTTTTATGTTAGTCAAAATATAAATAATAATAAACTGCATCATGACAGGAATGAAATATGTGAATAATAATTTCTAATTATGAGGAGCTCATCCACATTCGTATTAATTTTCTTCTTTATATTTGGAATTTTGTACATAACAAAATTTCATGTGTTAGTATAATTCAAGTTTATACCATCATATGTTGTTAACTAACTAAGTGATTAACTAACGAAGCAACTAACTAATTCCATGGAAATGAATCCTTCTTGAGAAGCCACCAATTGTGCAGGTACTCAAGAAATTCCCAGAATTCTATGGAAACCGCACGTTCATTATCGTGTTCACAAGTATCCTCCAGTAGTCCTTATCCTAAGCCAGATCAATCCAGTCCACACCACTCGATCCTATCTCTCTAAGGTCAATTTTAATAGTATCCACCCACCAACGTCACGGTCTTCCTAATGGTCTCTTTCCTTCTTGAATCAGTTCTGCCGGAGTTTGATCACTACCTGGCGATTTGTACCGTTTCAATTCTGCAATAGCACTTTCAACTTCAAAAGGACTAGGATCAGGTATTAACGCCTCAGCTGTATTCATTTCTATCTGCCCCACATCACTGGCCCTATAACTGAGAGAAGTAGTTCTTCCATTTATTCAAAATATTGTGGGAATCTGCAAGCAGATCACCATTCTCATCCTTCTCTAAGTTACTTCTAGGATGATAGCCCCTCTGAAATTTATTTATTCCTCTATGCAGGTCTCTAATATTCCTGTTCTTACTGTTCATTGCAAGCTCATCAATTTTGTCTATCGGATAAACCTTCTCTTTGTTCTTGAAATGCCTCCTGGTTTCACGTCTTATATTATTCAGATTATCCCAATTTATTTCGCTTATATTCTGTAACCACTGCAGTTTGTCTTGTTTCCTTTGATCTAATAAGTCTGAGCATCCTTCATTGAACCATGGCTTATGCTTCCTCAATTCATAATAACATAGACTCTCTTTGGTTGAAAATTTGATATTCTCTCCAGTAGTTTCTCAAGCTCTGTTAATATCCACCTCATCATCTAAGATTTCTAAAGATGCGAACCTACTTCAGATTTCAACGCGATACTGCTCTGTACTCTCTGCCTTGTTTAATTTCTTGACATTGAGCCTCCTCATATGAAATCTGTGCGTTGTTTCTTTACTCACTGGAAGTCTCTCCCTCTCTGCCTTACTACTACGTACGACACCCTATCACTACATATTCTACCTTCTTAATTAGTGATATGATTCTCTTATGTACGAAAAAGAAATCTATAACCAATTCCTGATTCTCTTTTCCTTTTCCATAGAAAAATGTATATTCGCCTGCTGTGTTGGTGCCAGCCCTCTCCCATCTGACCTCCTGTACTGCCACATATGTTGCTAACCCATTTATAAATGCAGAATTAACTCGCTATGCAGTCTGAGATACTTACAGCGTTGTAAAATAAATAATGATTACAATTTAACTGTTTGAAAGTGATAAATTTCACTGCGGTCTTGAGTTTTTGTTAATATCATACACTTTCAATGATAGAAGCTGCTGGCACATTTTGAAATATTCGAATTAGGCAATTTTCACACACGGAAATTGTTCTGAAATTTATAATGAAATATCACTGATCTAGACATTAAATTATACATATTATTTGTATGTATTTTCAGAATATACAAAAAGAAACTCCGTGGCTTGAATCCGCAAACAAATATACCTACCGAGCGCCCGCTGCTTGTTGGCGAAGTTAGCACCAACTTCAGCGGATAGAGAATGTCGCGTGGTCAGCGCAACGAATCCCGACGGCCGTTAGTTTCGGTTTTCTAGACCGGCGCCGCTATTTCCTTGAAATAGCTCCTCAGTTATCCTCACGAGAATGAGAGGACCCCTCTCAAGACCAATTACTTCTCAGAAAAACTGGTAGCCCCGGGAATCGAACCCGGGACCTCAGGATCTATAGCCAGGAACTCTGACCACTATACCACAGAGGCGGTCATAATAACCAGAAATAAGAACGTGCGTATTCCCTCTATTTCATTATACTTGTTTTATTCACCAAGTTTACATTTTCAAAAAAAAAAATCGTAATTTATTTGCCTCTTTGTTCGTGGCTACCAATATTTCTAATCTAACTACATACTGTCGAACTGTAAACAAGGGGACATGTACATGTTTTGGCTCTGCTCGACAGATAGCACTAATCGAACCTGACATTTCCATTGGTACCAGTCGATATTTTAAAGGATGTGACGTAAAGTAACAAACATTTCTACTACTGCTTCGCCTTCGGCATTCTGACGGTTCAGACTGACGAGTGGTACAGCAGTCCATGGAGGGTACGGTACTTGGAAGCAAGAGATGTCGAGTTTGTTGTTCTCGCACTGCCATCTGGGATGTGACGTATATACTGACATTTCGGAGGAACGTGCTACCTCCTTCTTCAGAGTAGAAGGGCAAGGCATGAAAAAAATTGGGCACAGATTTCGAGAGAGGGATTAGAGTGACCTGGAGTTCGCTGATTCCATACCCCCTCCCGCTGTATCCAGATCACTTTTCTTTCACGCTATACTTTGCTACCCTGAAAATGACGTTAGCGCTTTCCACCGAAAAATTTTTCAAATCTATCAGACTAACCGGTATCACATCCCAACAACAGAAATCTTCAAGAAATGTTAAATGTTTAAGTTTCATGGTATTGAACCTCGCAATTATGACGAAAGAGGAATGACAGTGAGTTTCAATTTAAGAATATCTGTGTAAGATTTAAGGTTTTCACGGCGGTGACTAAGAAGAATGCGTCCTACTCGGATGTGGCGCCGTGTAGAACTTGTGTGCCACCTGTTCACACTGGTTCCTCGCTCGTGAATTTTCTAGCCTGAAGATGGAGGTGATACATTCCTTCGAAACGTCGATTTACACAAGATCTACACAGCGCCACATCCCAGAAGACGGCATTCTTCGAGAGTAAACTGATTTTCCTTTTATGGCATCTGAATTCCATAAGAATGTTCGCATTTCTGTTGGGCGTAATCAAGCCTTGTGATAAGTTCTATTGTTGGGATATAACATCGTATAATCTGGGGAAAATCATCCTAAGTTTTGGAGAGAAATATTGCCTTCATCTTCAATGTCGAAAAATAAGCGAGGCATGAAATTAGTACGAAACAGGCAGCAAGGCATTATTATACCAAAAGTTAAAATTCTTTGTTTTGACGGAGCTATCAGTTAATGATGCCTGTGTTTCCATGACGTATAGCTGGATAGGCATGTAGCCTGTGTTCTGCTGAATTAACTGAGCTACTCGTCAATGTTGTTATCAGGGTCTCGCATCGAAGTGTCGCTGCTAGCCCGATACATGAATCTATAGTTGCACGGGAATGGCAGGCAACATAAATCTACTGGCTTTGAAATACCTACAGCTACTTGTCCACCGGGAGGACTTACACAGTGTCGCATTGCTAACCTCAACGTCGTTGAGATTTATAGACGAATGGAGTATCTCATTCCAAGTTACTACAGTCAAGGGTCGCACTTAATGACTTCCCATTCGGTACCTGTCTACGTTGTTTTCATTTTGTTAAAGACGGCATGTAGATTTTATTACTTTACATTGGTCACTGCATCTTCAGTCAGTAATTACTTTTCTCTATAGCCTTAATCAGCAGGGTTGCGTCACAATACTTAAAAAAATGGAAAGACATTATGTGGGATTTCATTCGATTTGTTTTATTTAAAAGACGAGCTGTTTCGATTAACGGCTAATGACTTGACAAGTGCATTCTATCAGCTGGCCGTGTTGTGTATAAATGGCTTTGCAGTCCATTGATGTGTGTTAAGCTTTTATGTTCCTCAAGTCGTTATTAAATATCCTGATAGTATCCAGGGATTTTTTAAAGTATCTCGACCGAACACATTAAAGTAGTTCCAAGGAAGTAATGAAGAAGCACATGAGTAAACACCGTCAGGTTTTTTTATAAGTAAGGTATCACGTGATTCATAATTCATATAAGGTTAAGGTAAAACTATCCCTGTAATAGGCCATGAAGGCCAGTAGGGTTGTGAGACGTCGAGGATCCCAAATTTTCTAGACAGTCGGCTCACAGATGGAGGTGAGATTTTCAGCCTTACGCGCCGGTCATATTTTATGTGTGAAGCTAAATTTCCCGTATTGTTTTTGAAAGAGATTTTAGTATATTCGTAATTCTTTGAATTTGCTGCATAATCTAAAACATCGTAATGTTTATATTTCAAAACAAGGTTTCAGAGACTGGATTCTCTCTCCATCTTCAGGTAAACTTACTCCGGACCGGAGACAAGGACTAACTCTATCTACTACGCTCAATTGAGTAGGTTTCACCTGAAGATGGAGACAGAATCTAGTCTCCGAAACGTCTGTGTTTTGAAACATAAACAGGATAGTGTTAAAGATTAAAGCAAGATGATGGATAATATCCAGAAATATAATATTTGTACTAATGTACCATTGTCACAGGCTTTTAGATCTTATATTTCATGTGCCTTTATGTACGTATATGTAATGGCAATATACTTGCATGATCCGATTAGTCATTTTCTCTAAAAATTAATTTAATGTATATACTTTCTGTTTTTCAACAAAAGGATCTGTAAGTACTGATATAAAACTAGGATCTATGTACTTGTCTTGCTGGTCACGGTAACCGAGAGGTCTAAAGCCTTGCACTATCTTCGCTCGCTCAGAAGCCGGGATCGTGGGTTCGAATCCCACTCAGGGCATGGATGTTTAGTGTTTATGTGTGTGTATATACGTTTTTCTGTGTTTGTGTACAGGTAGAGGCCTTGCGACGAACTGATCACCCGGCCAATGAGTCCTACCGAATATCTAAGATCTAGTACATGCATGTCAAACTCAACTTGTACAGAGGGCCACCTCAGCCCTATAAATAATAGTCCAGGGCCGCACTTCAGAATAGAAATATACATTAGATTTTGATACAAGGAAATTTAATTCTATTTATTATTTAGGAATAATTTCAATATAATTACTTAAAGTCACATATCTTACAGTTTTAAAAAGCAAGAGAATGCCATTTTTGACAAGTATCAAACAGATTTTCAATATGTAAAAATAGAGATTACACAAAAAATTATGTTAGAAATAGCAAAACAATGAATTTCCTTCAGCCTGCTAATTTATGTCTGCGTGACACTTCTTGTCTTCTGGTCTGTTGTCTGTTGTCTTTACAAAAAAATATTTCTACTAAAATTTTAATATTGATTTTAATATCAATTAGCTCTAAAAGTTGAGGGGCCGCACTTTGTGCCTATGGGGGCTGCATGCGGCCCGCGGGCCGCATGTTTGACACGGTTGATCTACTAAACCGAAGTGAAACGGAGAGTTTTATGGAAGTAGGCCAAAGCCCAAATTGGGGCTATAGCGCCAAAGGAAAAAAAAAGAAGAAATTGCAGTTGTCTTATCTTATACAACAAAATAGCCTATAATTTCTTTAGATTGATTTGTCAGAGTTAACCCATATGCGAATAATCCTGAAACCATCTATCTTAGCGAAGGTTTATAGGCCTAATTGAGGGAGATTTCAACGCACTAACAAGAAGAAAGTACAGTATTAATTGGATTGCTAGATATTAGGATAAATGTCGTAGGTCTGCAACGTTTCTGTAAAGATCAGTACTCAATATCATATCTGATGGACACATAGGAGGAAACGGGAAACAGAACTATGCCCAAAATTATATCTAAAAATTTAACTATCATTGATATGATAGATGCAGAAAATTATCTCCGAGCTTCGTTGACCGTCGCCAAAACAAACGCGGCTTGTTCAGCGAGTTGTGGTACAGGGAGAGAGGGGATGATCACCAAGTGGCAGTACATATGGCGGGTACTCAGCCCTTATTTGTACTCCCCTCTGGCCCTTTCCGTCCTTCCTCTTCCCGTATTTTCCTTATGTGACGTAACCCAGTCGGTGAAATTCTCCATCTAGTGTACATGCCCTTCACAACGTTTAAGGAATATGAAACAGGCCCAAATATACATCTAAAGACCAAGGAGAGAACTTTTCTTGGTGCTGCATAATTTAACTACGTATAATTAGGCAACACGCCACGAAGAAGAAAGTTGAGTGGATGTATAGTTCCATATTTTTTACCTCGGCACTAAATGGAGGTGAATTGTCAGCCTCAGCCCCTTGCCGTTTCACCCACGGGGAAACAGCCTCCTGTGATCACCAGATAGGATGAATGGTAGGCTTCATAGCCAGTCTGGATGCTGTTGAGAAGAGAAAATCTTCTTCCCTTTCCGGGAATCCAACGGCAGTTCCTCTACCGTTCAGCCCGAATCCCTTCGAAATACCGACAGCATTTTGTACAACCCGTATGTTCATTGTCGTGTTCACAAGGGCCCTCATAGTAACCCTTATCTCCCTTAAAAATATATAATGTTGTTGCGTGTTTCCTAGGCAACGCGACAAGAAAATCTATGTGGATCTCGGATTTGGACGAATATTTATTGGACGATCACGCTTTACACTCAAAAATACAATTATTCGTATTTATAACGTCTTAGGCCGTTTCCTCTTCAGAGTTATGCACTCTCACACCGCTAATCTTGGTGAAGTGTCTTCTGCTCTGCTCGGAGCTCAACTATCCTTAGCTCTCGTCGGAGATGAACTCTTACGTCCTGCACTCGGACTGAATAGCGAACGCCTTGTCGAAGAGTTAATTTTGCCCGCTGCTATGCAACTGCCTCTTGTTGCCGCGGGAATAGGTGTCTGCCTCAAACAGTTAATTTGTAAATAACGGCGGAAAATCCACTGTTAGACTTTCATCTCCGGGGCAACGATTTCCTAAGCATTGCTGCATAGGAATTGATAGCCGTTGACCAGTGATGGACGTCTTATCGTCCGGCTTTCAGGCAGCACGCCTGATATATATTAATTACTATATTATATATTATATATATGTCTGTAAAATTATCACGAATTATGTAGCTTTAGACAAGGCTATTTTCTTTAATTTTTGGCAGTTTATCTGTACAATATTTATTCTGTAGTCCAGGATCAAATGGCCTCGGTGCTTTGTATTCCAGTAAAAAGTAGCAGGACGAATATAAATCATGACTCACTGTGGATGTAGAAGGAAACGGTTATGGCTCATTCTAAAATCGATTTTATGGTTGTTTGAAAAAACTGACGAAACATACGAAAACTCTTAATCGATGTAAGCACTATTAGAGGAGACTTGAAATTTGCCTGGAATCCGAATCAGGCCAGTGACTAGAAAGGGTATGGCTTTGATATTGGATTTATTGGTATGTTATACACACCACCCGGAACTACCAGTAATCACAGCGCTATTGCTAATATCCCCAAATCACCACAGCACCCGCTAAGCCTTTTTCAGCTTGCTGTGTCTTAACCAGTCGTTGCCTGGCAACCGCTTATAAGAGTAGACACTCTTCAGCTTCCTGCGCTCAGGTTCTCTTGTCACAGACGCCAGTGCATAACTCTTGTCCATTCCCTCAGTTCCGAAATTCTCAATACAATTCTCTGCTACAAGTACCAACTATCTCGTTGCCATCTTTTCTCATTTAATAGTAATCTCAAGGGACTCTCTTAATTATCATCATCGCCTCGCTTGGTGGTCGGACAAAAGAGAAAACACCGTTTACTAACAATTCCTTTATTGTTGCTTGCGTATTGGTTGATACAGGAACTTGTTTACGGAGCCGTTGCCTAGCAATGGACGTATCCTCTGGCTCCACTATTCCGGCCTTCAGGCGTCATGTCACAATAATCTTCAGCTAGTTTTCTCGGCAGTTTATGTTATTAATCAAATAGATCAGTTTTATAAACAGGCCCTATTCAGTCGGCTCCAAATTTGAATAGATAATGTAAATCTTTTGTCACTTGACTTTCAATACAGCGAATGCTTGTATTGCAGCAAAAGTAGATTTACTGTCTTTCATAGTGACAATTGAATCCTAACAATTTTACCGTTCCGCTGACATAACCCCATTTGGTCATTTTCCAGATATAATCTGAAACGCCCCCTAATTTCAGGCCAATGATTACAGCAAGCATTCAATAGATTCAGGATCTTTCAGTATGAGATGCAGTATCTGAAATATTCCCATTTTGTATAGCTACGTTATGTATACACAAGACTTTGAAACTGTTATATTGCTTGGACCCTATTGTTCCCTTGTCTTCTCACAACGACCACGCGACATAGCCTCTGGATTTATATGGATCCAGGTGGCTCCACTGGTCACGCCTCCCCTGCTAGATCTGATCGTCCATTGTTTCCATCACGGAGTAAAAGGCAGATGGTTTCGATCCCAATAAACTTTATCGTCGTCTCTCTTCTGCTTTCACAACCCTCGTAAAATACAACCCCTTTTGGCAGGCATAGACTGCCCACACACCACGCGGGTCGTTGAGCCTGAGACAATCCTCTTTCGAAAGAGGTCTCAGCAAATTTCTTATCGAACTGAAATTAGGGAAATTAATACGCTTTTTATAATACACATACTGAATATCCTTGTCGGCCGCGCCGTAGCTCAAGCGGTTAGTCGCTGGCTTCCACCGAGGCGGCCCGGATTCGATCCAGGGTCTGGTCAAGTGGGATTTGTGGTGGACAAGGTGGCGCTGGGGCAGGTTTTCTCCGAGTACTTCGGTTTCCCCTGCCAATCTTCATTCCACCAATAGCTCCACAATCACCCTCATCTATCATCTGGGGCTGGTGCAATAGGCCAGAAGTGGCCGCAGTACAAGGGACTTAGTCCGACCCCACTAGCAATAATAAAAAAAGAATATCCTTGTGACACGTTCTTGTTTTTTCTACGTTTTACCGTATTTCATTCTCTTCTTTTTTTCTTTCTAACGGAATGAGTTTAGCTCTGGGGCAAAGCAGGTGCTTTGTAGGCACTCTTTTGCAAAGTAGTAAAAAAATATTTACGCGGGAGTTATGTCTGTCCTACTTGTCTTTCTGTGACCTCATAACAACGCCTTGAAATGTGGACAGGCCTTCACTGAAAGTTGTCGTACATACCCGAGTTTTAGATACATTGAATCATGATAAAGTTCACTTTACTAATGCTATAATGGGCTGCAACATTCAGTTCCTATATTATAAATTGTTATCACAGTTTTTGAAGCAGAGGCAAAATAAATTTGAAAGAACGCCTCTGAGGAGTTTGTGTAGACATTGCCACATTACGGAGCAGTCTTAAGGCGCGTCCACATTACTCGTGCTCTTGCTCGTCTGGCTTTTACTTGTGCTCGTAAATCTTCGTCCACACTACTTCAGTTGCTCGCCAGGCTTCGGCGCGTGAGGATCCGTATATTTACTCGTAGTGTGTATAGGCTGTAGTCGTATTTTAATTTATTGGCTATAGTTTTTAAATTAAAAATTTTAAATTTGTTTGTCTCGTGACTTGTCATATCGTCCACATTACTCGCGAGCATAGCGAGTCACACGAGCACGAGCACGATTAATGTGGACGCGCCTTTATGCTCATTCCAATTTTGTCAGTTTCGAAGCACAGTCAGGGTTATCGGTACTGATATTTTTCCGGGATTTCGTAGTCCTTCCATTAATAAACAAATAAGAATTATATAAAATGAAGTAAATGAGACTGTAAGCAAATTTAATTAAATTACTTTCAGGAGCATGTTGTGTAATAACATAGTGTTAAGGCCACACAAACTGATACAACTGAAAGCTCGTCTGAACTGAATAAATAAATAAATAGAACAATCTCTTTATTTAGTTCCGAAATGTGTCGGTAGACCTCTCTGTTTTCTTTAACATAGCATTCAGAATCCTCTGTTTCCATTCACCGCTGTTCATTTATGCAGTTGTTGCAATATGGTTAACCCAAAAGATATATCTCCATTAAATGTAAGGTAAAGCTCCCCCTGTAACAGGCCGTGGAGACCCATAGGGTTTTGAGACGTCGAGGCTCCCACATTTTCTAGACAATAAGTTCACAGATGACAGTGAGGTTATCAGCCTTACACTCCGGCCGTCCTTTACCTCCCAGGAATATTCCTGCTACTCATTTCTTTTAGAGGCTGAGTCGACCCTATGGTCATTTCGCTTAGTGGTGGGTGGAGTCCAACTGGGTCCATTCGGCACGACGGCCACTGATTATCCTATTGTACCTGCCCCGTGTGATTATGATGATGGAGAATTTGGTGGAATGAAGATTGGCATGGGAAACCGAAGTACTCGGAGAAAACCCGCCCCAGCGCCACTTTTTCCACCACAAATTCCACTTGACCAGACCCGGGATCGAACCCGGTTCGCCGCGGTGGGAAGCCAGCGACTAACCGCTTGGGCTATGGCGTGGCCTTGACCTTAGGGTCATAGTACGGGTGGAAGGATTAAGTTAACTGAAAAATTCAATAACCTCATCGCGAATCGAACCCCTTTCTTCCCAGCTTGTAGCATAGTACCTTAACTAACTACATTACCACTTGCCCCTGAAATATCTCCATTGTAATCTGGAAACATATTTGTCATAATCATATTGCTACAGCGTTCCTATTTCCTGTATGAGAAAGTTAATTTACGTGTGCGCTTTCTCTACAGGAATTATCGTTCTGTGTACTCAGTCAGGTCAAGGAGGATGAGGTGGGCAGCGCATGTAGCACGAATGGGGGAGAAGAGGAATGCGTATAGGATACTGGTGGGAAGGCCAGAAGGAAAGAGACCACTGGGAAGACCAAGGCGTTGGTGGGTGAACAATATTAAAATGGATCTTAGAGAGATGGGATGGTATGGATTGGATTGATCTGGCTCAGGATAGGGATCAGTGGAGGGCTCTTGTGAACACGGTAATGAACCTTCGGGTTCCATAAAATGCTGGGAAATTCTTGAATAGCTGCGGAATTGGAGGCTCCTCCATAAGGGCTCAGCTCCATAAGTAAGTAAGTACTCAGTCTCACTACAGGACTGGAGACAGTTATGGAATATAAAATCGTGATGCAAGCTGTCGGTATGTGTAGGTCTCAAAGCCTCTGTGCACATATGCGAGTATTTGCCCTCTTGTGTTACGGTTCTTTCCATTTAATCAAGAAAAGAAAACTAAACTTACTCTTTTTCTTTTTCATAACCTAAAGATGAACAGTGTTCCCTGCAGGAACTTGCATTTAATTTAAAATTCTAACACATTTTTCTTTTAAAAAGAAATCAAAGAATGTTGTAGTACAATGTTGTATTTCGACAGAACATGGCATTAATATGCATTAACAAATTATTTGTTGAAGTTTATTCGCATTTAATACTGTGAAAATTTCTGTTCTCTGGAATGTCAACTTGTAGCTTCGTGGATATGTAAGAACGTTTCAGTGGGACGTGCTGCCCTCACTTGCAGGATCCCTGAAACTAATCATTATTTTGAGAAAATCTCTCACCCTAATCAGGCTTTATCCTCTCCACGCCGTCCAGACCGATCCTCAAGCCCACCAAGTCTCCTATCCAATGCGTACAGAGGGCTTCTTCCCCAGGTGTAAAGCGGCTGGGGCGTGAAGCTGGTTACTCACGTCCAACTAGTGCAGACGTCAAGAATATGTGGATCTATACCTTCACTCGCCCATAGTACTCATGGCGTAGTGCTTAATTAGTTAAGTGCAAGCAGAAATATACTTTTTACTGTAACCAGACAAGGTTCCCTGATGCAATACACTTTGAGTTCTACGTGGTAATAGCGTCCCGTAAGGCTCGACCCAGCCACCAGTCTCAGCACGCTGTCCTCTACCTGCAACAGTAACACTTCTGTAACGAAGTAAAACCCCATAAGAAGCCACAGTATATTCTTAATTCTAGATCCATCTAGCGTCGGTTTTTAGATACTCTTCACTGTAAGGTACTTACCTACAGGGATAATTAAAGCAATTTTAAATGTGTTCGGATGTCAGATTTTATGTTTTCACGCTGATGATTATGAATATCGTAGCGTGTAGAGTCGTTGCTTTGCAACGCCCGCGAGATGACTGGATTTACGAGGGTCATTTTTGGGCAACGGCGAGGTAAACACGTTTCCTTTGCTAGACAGCAGTTTCTTAATAATGCAACAGCTGGACTACAACAGGGGAAGAGCTGTGTTTTCTACGTGGTCAGTGCCGACAGGCTATAAGCGAGACGAGGTTTGGAGCTTAGTCAGTTGAGAATCAGTTCTGTAATAGAGTCTGTAAAGAGATGACTTCAGCCCGGAATTGCCATTGTTGGAGCCGTTACAAGGAAACGTCTAGTAATAGACTGAAAACACTAGACTGTTTGCTCTAGTGAACCGTAAAGTGTGGAAATAGCGATAGTGTTATAGTTGTTAGTAGTTACGAGCTGTAAGTAGTCACTAAATCTATTCGCCAACCCAAACCCCGTGTATATTCACCCCTACACGTGACAGTATCATCCACTGTCTTTTGGAATGTGACAATGGCGGAAACACTCTTTGAAAGTCCTGCATGAAGAGATCCCTCTTCTTCTAAGGAAGCATATTTTGATGCCAGGAAGTACACGTGTTCTTAACAAGTGGAATATTTGTTATGCGTATAACTTGGTGTGGGATGCACTCTGAGGTTTCGCCATTTCGCACGGAGTCAGATATCCACGTTCACGTGTATTGCTGAATCCTCAGAATGTTTGCTCTATTGGTCGTAAATGTCTGCTCATAACGGCGAGATTTCCCATTGACACGAGCCATTCACACGAAACGAAACACGTTTCTTCTTTGTACTGTGTCTGGGTAAACGGACAGCTTCAGCAGATAGAACATGTTATTGGACGAGAAATCGTTACCATTATTGCAGAGATCTGGTGAGTAGAACTCTTCGGGCTGAAGAGGACAAAACATTCCTTTACAAGGCGCATGTTTGGTCAAAGGATGGATAAAGCTAACACAGAAACGAAGAGAAGGATCTTGTTGTGGTGCAAGTCAATACCGAAAGAAACTTTAGTAACTAAAGTAAATGTTAAGATAATTGGGAAGGCCGCGCCATAGCTCATGCAGTTAGTCGCTGGCTTCCCACCGCGGCGGCCCGGGTTCGATCCCGGGGTCTTGTCAAGTGGGATTTGTGGTTGACGACGTGGAGCTGGGGCAGGTTTTCTCCGAGTACTTCGGTTTCCCTTGCCAATCTTCATTCCACCAATTGCTCCAAAATCACCCTCACCTATCATCTGGGGCTGGTACAATAGACCAGAAGTGGCCTCAGTACAAGGGACTTAGTCCCACCCCACTAGCAATAAAGAAAAATATCCTGTGTGAATACTAGTCGTGTTATCAGCAATCATGGCGGAACTTTCTCGTGGTTTCCACGAGTCTCTCCAGACGAATGCCCAGATAAAACATTGAAAAGGTTTACAAACTTCTCCTTCAATTGATATTCTGAACTCTCTTCTCACATCTTTCGGTGCTAGATAACTTCTTCTTTCGAATCGATGTCGTTGAAATACTGAAAAGCTACGAATCACAAGGTCCCCCAACTTCAGTTTGGAATTTTCTTTCGAGCAGTCTGCCGGAATGAGGGGAAGGGAATCCATGTAGTGGAGTTATCTGTAACAATTAATGTGAAGGGGACACGCGGTAGCGTAGTCGGTTGAGGCACTATGCTACAAGCCGGAAGGTCGCGGGTTCGAGTCCCGGTGAGGTGGATTCTTTCAATTGACCTAATCCTTCCAGTCGCACTATGGCCCTGCGGTCGAATCAGCCTCTAGCAGAAATGAGTACCAGGAATCTTCCTAGGGGATAAAGGGCGGCATGCGCATAAGGCTGACAAACTTACCGCCATCTGTGAGCCGATGGTCTAGTTAATGTGGGCCCGTCAACGTCTCACAACCGTATGGGCCTCCATGGCGTGTTCCAGGGATACCTTTACGTTTTTAATTTTATGTAATTGTGGAAGGTATCTAGTGATTAAAGCTCTGCTTTATTCCCGAAGTCCCTGTGTTCATTCCTAGAGGGTTCCAATAGGGTGAAGTAGCTAACTCAGTAAGTTTTCTACCGAGTATCTGAAAACTTCATTTCGTCACTTAATATCATTTATTTAGCTTAATACGTACAATGCTTCCACTCCCCCATACGCTTTCATGGCGTAATGCTTAATTCGTTAAGCACAGGGACAATTTTACCTTTCACCTTTTAGAGCCATAAAATATTGCCAGAATATTAATTTCGGATTATGTGCTGACAATGTGGAAACCACAATCTTAAGCTTCTTGTTATGCAGGAGGAATATATATAAGCTATCGATACGACTTAAAAGTTATGTTAAAACATTTTAACTAGGAATGCTGAAGAAGGAGGGGGTGTTCTGTAATGTATTGCGCCAGCCGCATGTACCATAGTCTGGAGATGCCATAATTTTTACTGCGGAGTGGATGAGAAATGTTACGTGGAAAGATATTGCATCTGCTTCCGGCCAGAGGCAGCACCAGTCTGGCGTGCAAGCTACGGAGCTCTATGAGAAATTATTTTGTGTGCTCTTGACTTATAGTACCAAACAGCAGTAGTTTTCAAACTGTTGTTTTTATTTCTTTCAAGCATACCGTAACTATAAATAAACGAAATTCCTCATCTCGTTACTCTAATAATAAAAAAAAAAACGGCTTCCTTTAGAGTATTATCATACGGCGTAGTCCCTGTGCTTAATTAAGCACCACATCATGAAAACGTATGGGGGAATGGAGGTGTAGTTTCAGACATTCCTAACTTCGACTCTACATGGAGGTGGCAGGGGACCATTACGCCCCTGCCACTTTACAAGGTTGGAAAAGGCCACAGTATATCTTCTTTAATAAGAGGTATTTTTAACCCACATGATGCTAAGAAAAGTCTCTTGCCTTTCATAGGAAACAAACCCTGATTCCTTGGTCGTCCTGTCTTTGTGGGGCACGCGGTAGCGTAGTTGGTCGAGGCACTATGCTACAAGCCGGAAGGTCGCGGGATCGAATCCCGATGAGGTGGATTCTTGCAATTTACCTAATCCTTCCAGCCGAACTGTGGCCCTGGAGTCGACTCAGTCTCTAAGAGAAATGAGTACCAGGAATATTCCTTGGGTTAAATGGCGGCCGGCGCGTAGGGCTGACCTCACAGCCATCTGAGAGCCGATTATCTAGAAAATGTGAGACCCTCAACATCTCACAATCTTATGTGCCTTCACGGCCTGTTACAGGGATACCTTTACTTTTAATTATTTTACATTTTATATATATATATATATCAGTACCTTCTTGAAACTTCTTTTTAAGGAATCGCTAATTATGTCTCTGGGATTCCCACTCGGTAGTAGTTCTGCGAAAATGAATTCTTTAATTTGTATCTAGTGATTGTAGTGCATTTATGTGTCAGTGGAAGTTAGGCTAAGGAGAAATGCTCGTCAGATTCATGGAGTGGAAATGCATTTTTGGAAATACCTAGATTACCTGTACACCAAATTAAAGCGAAAAAATGAAAGAAGTGAATATTCAGATGAAATTTTTTTCCGGTTTGACATGGTCTGTAGTATCTTAGGTAAATACCACTGACCCTGAACATGGAGATAGCATATTTCTCCGAAATGTTAATATCCACCTACTGACTACAGCAGGCATGTCAAACTCAACTTGTACAGAGGGCCACCTCAGCCCTATAAATAATAGTCCAGGGCCGCACTTCAAAATAGAAATATACATTATATTTTGATACAAGGACATTTAATTCTATTCATTATTTAGGAATAATTTCAATATAATTACCTAAAGTCACATATCTTACAGTTTTAAAAAGCAAGAGAATGCCATTTTTGACAAGTATCAAACTGCTTTTCAATATGTAAAAAGAGAGATTACACAAAAAATTATGTTAGAAATAGCAAAACATTGAATTTCCTGCAGCCTGCTAATTTATGTCTGCGTGACACTTCTTGTCTTCTGGTCTGTTGGAAAATTGTCTTTACAAAAAATATTTCTACTAAAATTTTAATATTGATTTTAATATGAATTAGCTCTTAAAGTTGAGGGGCCGCACTTTGTGGCTATGGGGGCCGCATGTTTGACACGGCTGGACTACAGAGTGCCACCATGCAGAATAACTTGATTTGACCATTCACAGTTGCGAAAAGGTGAAATTATATTTGAAACAAATATTGAATCCCTAAGTGACAGAATAGACAACAACAAAAAATCTTAGCTCTACTTAACAGAATTGGGAAGCGTGGTAGCGCAGTTGGTTGAGGCACTACGCTACAGGCCGGAAGGTTATGGGTTCTGTTCCCAATTAAATCACTGGTTTTTTCAATTGACCTAATCCTTCCAACCGCACAATGGCCCTGGGGTAAACACAGCCTCTAACAGAGTTGAGTGCCAAGAATCTTCCTGGGGGTAAAGGGCGGCCGGCGAATAAGGCTGACAAACTAACCGCCATCTGTGAGCCGACTGTCTGGAAATTTTAGGATCCTCGATCCCTCACAATCCTACGGGCCTCCATGGCCTGTTACAGGGATGCCTTTTACCTTTTATTCCTTAACAGAATATTATTTTGTCTTCAATGCACACACACGTGACACAGTAAAGACAGCTGGCCTATTCGCGCCTACTTTTCTGAGGTTGGAACAGTGAACTTTATAATAACCGTTAGAAATTCTTGTACTGGAGACTGACTTATTGAAAGGTCTTCACTAATTCAGGATAACGTAACGTAAAGACGTCACATAAATAAAATACTTTAACCTTGAAAATGGAAACGGGCCACTTGAAAATTCGTCTCGGTATGCTGGTACTCCTCGTACCATAAACTTCGCCAAACTCAACTCTATGGCATTTGTCAGACGAAAGTAAGTGTGTACGTAGGTCTACCTATGCAAAGTGGACCGTTGTACTGCAGTGTCTCTAGTCCGCACATTTTTCTGATTCAGGGTTTCCTTCTCGCACTGTTCTCCGTGTTTCTATCTTTATTTTTATTTTCCTTAATGTTTTAGACCCAACTAATCAGGAATAGACGTATTTCTAGTGGGGGATGGTTTTTTAATGTTGAAATTACGGACAATATTAGAAAATGAGCCGGTCACGGTAGCCGAGCAGTCTAAGGCATGTACTGTCTTCGCTCGCTTGGAAACCGGGATCGTGGTTTCGAATCCCACTCAGGGCATGGATGTTTAGTTTGTGTGTGTGCGTTTTTCTGTGTTTGTGTACAGGTAGAGGCCTTGCGACGAGCTGATCACC
>NW_019734331.1:1087369-1121279 GCF_002891405.2 Cryptotermes secundus
CCAACGAAAAAAAAAATTGAAAATGAATTTCATTGCTTGTTTCATCTCATGAAAATTTATTTTCAAATTTTCCTGCAAAAATATTTTTTGCGTTTCTTGTTTTATCCACGCCTGCCATATAAAGAAATTATATTAAAATTCCAACAAGTCAGTACAACGTACGTGGAAGCTAATTGGCAATTAAACAATTGTAGTTTGAGGAGAATCTCAGGGGGCCTCAGATCGTATACTGCAAGAAGATAATTATTTCTAAACAGCACTGAACGGGATTTGAATAAGTCTCGAATGTAAGAGAATGTGGAAGATTGTGGTGTGTATACGGGAGAATTACACTAGAAACATGAGCTCCTAGTCTAGAGGGACTCTAAGACAAACCACGGAGATGAGTGTGCTGTCGGACTGGAAATTGTGCCAGAGGAGCCATGAATTAAACAACGCATTATTAACCCCCCGCGTCATAGCAACCCGACATTAGAGGACGCAGCTGAGAAACTCGCTTCTAAGATGCAGGATAAAGCAGTTTCTTGCGGCTTTCTGCTTACAAGTTATGGTATCAGATACGCTCTAGCGTTGTATAACCCGTAAGGATGATATGCAAGCGGATTTAGCATCTTACGAGGGAACCTCACAGCTGTGGCTGCAGCCTACACTGCTCTTCAGTCGATCTTGGGAGGACATGCGATATTCTCTTTTGTTCACGAGTGTCATGAATTATCTGAAGCGTATTTCCTCTTTAGAGGGTTTGTTTGTTTGTTCTCTGGTGTGATTGACTTTCGTAACATTGGAGGGATTAATCGTCAACTGAGCATTCTCTTGCTCTGAGAGTAAAAATAAGCGTATAATGAGAGAATAATATCTACCCATCTGTCTGGCGAATAGTTTTCGTGTGTCATTTCCGAAATCGTTCCACACAGTTTGGTTAAATCTGGTACTGAATTTGATCCTAACACCTGGGAATTTTAAATTCCCTGCTTCCGTCCTGTTACAACTTCTGTTTCATAATTTTCATGAAGATTGATAACATAAATATTTAATTTGAATCGTTCTTTGATATGCTGTATATCTATATAGATTAAGTGGCCTACGTTGTCTAAGGGTAACGTTCCCACCTCATGACTCAAGGTACGCGGGTTCAAACCCGGCGGAGGTCGTGGAATTTTTAAGGAACAAGTCCTCCGGGAGGGACTTTAAGCCATGGGTCCCGTGTCGTAGATTTACGTCACGTAAAAATCCTCATGTCTCTAGGAGACCTCTGAGCAAAATTAGGCAATTTTCCCGCCCAAGTAGTTTCCAATACCTCTGGTAGATGGGGGAAGTATCAGGTACCGAGGGCCGACCTCGTTGGCTGAACGGGGCTGATAGCATGCACCAGTACCGGTAGGGTATGGCGACTGGTAGAATATCAAAGGGGGACGTACAATAGACTATTAGTCACGGTGCATGGGAAACCCACCCCCTCTAATAATAATAATAATAATAAAATGTAGATTAAATAATAATTAAACCTATGCAACGTAGCATTTAATTATAATAAATTAATTATGCAAGAACGGATTTTTATTGGCAATTAATAATCTTCAGTACCAGTTACTGATATCTGAGGTTCTCATGACGGCAACAAGGAAGAATACTGTCTTCTGGAATTTGGCGTTGTATAACCTAACATATGTTCACGGACGTTTCAGAGAAACGTGCTTTTTCTCTCTTCAGAGTGGAACTGTAGATTCTTGGGCGATATATACTGCTAAGATTACTTAGGAATAATAGAAATGTATGAATTAAAAATATGAGAATAACAGTGGAAAAATTCGCAAAGTCAACCTGTTCACCATATATTCCATATTCAATTTCAGATATATAAACCTAATCCTAAATTTCAGTCTTAATCCTAAGTCCAATGCAATGATTCCTACAATCAGATTAGAACAATTACCGATATTTGAGTGGCGATGAATGTAGCAGTGTGAATATCCGCTCTGAATAAACTTCCCAGCGCTGAGATGGGAATGCTAGGAGGGAAATTGGCTCCGGGATGGAGGGTCTTTTTTTTTACAATGTTTGCGTTTACCGTCAAAGACAGACACACGCGGGTCCGAGGATTGCTCCCGTCTCCAAGGTTCCCACGACACAATCATATAACCTCTCTCTAGAACTGAGGTTCTCACAGCGGTGGTTATAAAGACTTTTATCTTCTGCAATATAACTTTGTGTAGTACGTTGAAATTCAACTGATGTTATGCAGGAATATTTCGCCTTCATCTTCAGGGTATAAGAATAGGTCAAGAATGAAACGAGTATGAAGCATCTCTGCTTGTTACCTGTTTAGTGCTAGTTTTATACTTAGCTTATCCTTGGACCTTGAAGACGGAGGCGGTACGTTTCTCCGAAACATCTGTTGACTTTCAACGGACTACACGGCGTTGTATCTCAGAAGACAGAACTCTTCATACAATCTCTGCGTTGAAATGATGAAGAAGCTTGGCACTGACATCCTCGTTTTTATACATATTTTTCGTAAGATTCTCATGAATATTTTAATTTTTTTTTGAGCAGAGGGTCAATAAATTCTCTGCGTTAAGTAACTAAGACTAACCCTCCCGAAGGATCGTTACTGGAACCTATTCACATATATTTTCTAATTTTGTATTTAAGCATCCATTTACATTAGTATGACCTCCTCTGTGGTCTAGTCGTCAGAGTTCCTGGCTACAGACCTAGAGTTCCCGGGTTCGATTCCCGGAGCTACCAGATTTTCTGAGAAGTAGTGGGTTTGGAACGGGTTCCAAGCATCCTCATGAGGATAATTGAGGATCCGCACAGATAACACGCATAATACCCACGCCGCAAAGGGAATTTTGCTCAAATACATCCAAAACAAGGGATACTCAAGCAAATATTTTTTAAAAGAATGGACGACTACCACAAGAAAAACACTGGGATGCTAATTAATTACTTTTAATTAAGGCCAATTTATTTTAATTATGAAATATCTCATTCATCCGTAGTACGTAATTTTGACATACAGTGCAATAATTTTAGCAAGATAGAAGACACCTGATGATGGCCGTATATGGTCGAAACATGTAGTGAGGAAAGGTGACTAGATAGTAAATTGCATTTAAGAATTAAGTATATGTGAAATGAATGTTTTAATATTGATCTTTTTTATGCGCCCCTGTCTCCAAACTGTTTTGAACCGAATAGTTTTTCCAACCGGAATGTTGTAACTACGCCTTTCATTCTTTCTCTCCTTCCAACCCATTTTTGTTGTTGCTAGTGGGGTGGGACTAAGTCCCTTGTACTGCGGCCACTTCTGGCCTATTTTACCAGCCCCAGATGATAGGTGAGTGTGATTGTGAAGCAATTGGTGGAATGAAGATTGGCAGGGGAAACCGAAGTTCTCGGAGAAAACCTGCCCCAGCGCCACTTTATCCACCACAAATCCCACTTGACCAGACCCGGGATCGAACCCGGGCCGCCGCGGTGGGAAGCCAGCGACTAACCGGTTGAGCTATGGCGCAGCCATTCCAACCCATCCTTTATAGGTAAGTGTTAAGGAGTACCTTGTGGATAACAAGATTTGAAGTTTCTAGTTATGCACTGAGAAGAATTATGAAATGAAAGGCAGGACACAATAGATTCCAGCCTGCGAAATTGAAATGCATATGGCAGTCTTCAGCTGCAGCATGTCACAAGTTTAATCGCTCCTACCCTTGCGTCTCTCGCCTCTGTACTAGGGAGACTATAAACCCTGCTATAACCCGGGGCGCTGCAAACCCAACGTTAGTACTCCGACAACGAAATTAGGACGCCATAAGAATCCCGCACAGAGTTCTCTCTCACATCTCTGGTTTTTGCAAGATCAGGAATTGATTCGCATGAACTGTAACTGGGGTAACAAATGCACGAGCTCTGAAACAGATATTTTATGACAATTCATTTTTTTCATGCTGCGTTACTATAATCTGATGATCCACTCCTTTTAGTGCATTTCTTTGTAATTATGTGCCTGTAAATTATGACATATCTAAGCGATCAGAATTAACAAATTTCGTTAATTAGACATGTAGAGGCTTCCAACAGAAGTAAGTTCATAAGCAGATCATTTTGTTTTAATCGTTTCTTGCATCCTGTTGTGTGTTTAATTAATAGTAGAGTGAATTTACCGACTACACAACACGTTTTTTATTATCACCACATGTTTCGACCTCAAGAGGTCATCCTCAGGTGTATGAACACGGCAGTATAATTACACGTGGTCACATTCACTTTTCACTCACTCGACCCTGTATCTTATCCAGATTTACGCTCACTAATATATCGAGTTCTTTTTATAAAAGACAGGTTAAAATTATTATTCTAATTTAATTGTTAAAAGTTAAAACTTCATGAATCGAAGTTCAATTCATGTCACTGGTTACATTTTCACTTGTTTTTACAGTCTCATTTTAATTACGCTCACAACTGTGTCTAGTTCTTTTTTAACTAGTTTAATTATTATTATTATTATTATTGGTTAAAAGTTCGTGAATTAAAGTTCAACTTATGTTATTGGTTGCACTTTCACTTGTTTGTAAGGTTCATTTTGTTCTCTCTCCTCTTGCTCCCACTGTGGAGCATAGGGCTAATTTCTCAGTTTCATGATCATTTTACAGACGGTAGAACTCCTTAGACGGGTGATCAGCTCGTCGCAAGGCCTCTACTTGCACACAGGACAACACAAATACATAATAAACTAATACACACACCAAACATCCATGCCTTGTATGGGATTCGAACCCACGATCCCGGCGAGCGAAGACAGTACATGCTTTATACCGCTCCGCTACCGTGACCGGCAAGCAGATCAATAGGATTTGGAAATAAAAATACTGAAATTGGTTTCTTTTTTTTTCAGAGACAGGGTTTGAGTTTGTACACACGTTAAAAACATACGTATGTACTCTTAGGCATAAAAAATAGCACTGTCGCTATGGCGTGGTCTACGGGCTGGACGGCAGGCTTTCAATTTCAGGCAGAAGCAAAATTTTTCGCTTTTCCACAACTTCGAGACCCACTTCTTGGACCCGCCCAGCTTCCTTTACCATAGGCCATTCATTCATTCATTCATTCATTCAACAATGGCCCTACAGCCCTTCGTTGGGCTCTGGCCTCTTCTTCGGTTTCGTAATCCTTTTTACACAGACGGTAGGACTCCTTGGACGAGTGTTTACAATAGGTACCGGGGGCAAATTCCACCGGGATAGAGCGGCCGGGGCATGAAGCTGAGCACTCATCTCCATAGAATGCTGAGATCAATTTTCATGGAGTTAACCGCCTCTCCCCATTTGTCTTCATGGCACAGTGGTTTATTAATTAACGCAATGACATCATTAAGTTTTATAGACATAAAAGACCGTTAATGTTGTTCCTCCCAACACTTCAGAACGTCAGCTCACACATTTAAGGAATTAAGTTAGAAGTTGCATAAAAATTTTCACGACAATATGACGCTATTCACGTTCATCTTAGAAGCTCAGGTGGTCCTTGTGCTAGCATTCTGTAAATTAAGGAACTTAAAGACGCAACAAGAGGAAATAATTCTTGTCGTGGAAAGGACCGCTTGAAAATCATATATTAAATCTCGTATTACACTTTGTAAAGGAACGCATGTCTGCTGAGACAAAAGTTGAACCAATAAAACTCACTGTCATATTCTGAGATTTGATTTGAGATTTCAGGGAGTATTCGCATTCTGAGAATATACAAGACAATGTAAATGTTAACAATATAAGAGAGCGCCAGAAGAGAAGAAGAAGAAGAACAGACGAAAACTACGCTGCTATAAAACATCTAATTCAGTGGATTGTGGTAACAGAGGAGGGTCATTAATGGAAGGAAAATTGGACCATATAACATCGGGACTGACATTCGGTCCCGGACCTCGATAATGGAATAAAATATTTAGGTGACATCTATTGCATGACCTTCATACCGACATACAATGTCTATATATCTATGGCTTGACAGCCCTTGTGGACCTTGACCGCTTTTTCAGTTACTTAATCTATACACGGTAGGACTTATTGGACGGGGAAGCAGACCGTCTTAAGGTCTCTGCAGACATAGAATAAAGGCACATAGACATCCATGCCTCGAGTGGGATTCGAATCCACGATCCCAGTCTTCGAGCGGACGAAGGTGGTTCATGCTTTATCCCGCGCGGCCACTGTGATCGGCCGACATAAACTAAAATCCTTAAATTTATTCAGAAATTATTAAACGGGCATAAACAATTGTTACATGGATATTTTATAATTATCCTAAAATCCTATACATGGGATATATGTGCCTAAAATCAGAGTTCAATTCCTAAATCAATTCTGAGGCATAAAATGAAATAGAACTTCAAATTCCATTACCGGCTTACAACGTGTGCGTGAAACTACAGTGTTTCCTGCAAACTCATGGTAAGTAATTGATTGAAAAGGGCGACCGCGTGTACTCTGCCCTACAATCAATCACAGAGTAACGTTAAAGCTGTAATCAATCCAGCTGCTAAAGATCACTGCCAACATGACTGGCGTCTTTTCAAATGGAAGGAATGGCATTTGTATTCGCATACAAATTCAACTCACGGACTCGCCGGAAGTGAGACCAGCTGCTGAGTTATGATTTTTGACTGCAAATGAATTCCTTCCGCATTGGCTAATTTGTACCTACGGCACACTAAGCACCAAATACAACATTTCCGTGCAGAGAGTGCCAAATATGTGTAGGGTCATTGGATCAGTTCTTGGCTTAATGGAAGAATGTGATGAAACGTTTAAGGCCAACAGATGTAACTAATTGCATGGAGCAAGCCGATCACAGTGGCCGTGCGGTCTTCTCTTGCTTGAAAGCTGGGATCGTGGGTTCGAATCCCAATCAAGGCGTGGATGTCTGTGTACTTTTATTCTGTGTTTGTGTTGTCCTGTGTGTAGGTAGCGGCCTTGCAACGGGCTAATCACTCGTCTAGGGAGTCCTACCGTCTGTGTAAGAAAGATTACGAAACTGAAGAAGAGACCAGGGCCCAACAAAGGGCCGTAGAACCATTGATAAATAAATTATGAATTCAATTCCGTGGAGTAAAGCCTTTCGTGGGATGTTGAAAAATCCACGGCTAGTCAAGAATTTTCCCTTTTTTATGGAAAAGGAAGGCTCATTAACGTGTACGTTACAGTTCCCCACTTTATGAGCTAGCTCAGTGTTTTTCAACCGCTGGGCTGCGGCCCGGTATCGGACCCTCGGCTTATAAAAATAAGAATTTACCGGGCCGCGGTCCCACAAAGGTCGAGAACCACTGAGCTAGCTGAATTCATTGTGCAGTTTCACAACATATTTTCATAAGACCCAGCCTGATAATATTCTCCCATCCATGTCTAGTTCTCTTCAGTTGTTTAGACACGTTATGTCAGCTGCCAGCTTTGTCAAATACCATCAAGTGAGAAATAATCACTTAGAGTTGGGAAGTGTGAGAAATGAAGCGATTGTTCGGCCTGCCTGTTTTAAAATGCAGGGTGATTCACTCGGAGGAGCAGAAACATTAATAATTATAAATGACGCAGTAATTCACGGATGGCAACAAAACTTCTCAACGCTGACTTGGTGTCTGCCTGCCGGTTCGCGCCATTTGCTTCAGTCTGTGATTCCCCGTGTTGCGCGGTGGAATGATGCGCACGAATGCGAAGCGCCGTGTCGGCCTGTATCTCGAAGTGGGGCGAAACAAATTTCAGTATCTTCGGTAACACAGTTATCTCCACATCGTCGAGCTCGCCAAATTTCGTTGAATCGGCAAATTATTTCGTGGTTTACAGTTACTGATTCGGAGCATTTTCGGAGTGAATCACCGTGTACTTTCCCATCATTAACTTTCGGGAACTTGCACAGGAGTAGGAACATTCTTTCTTAGCAGAGATTCGAAATTGCGAGGTGTTCGAGAAACCAAAACAATTGTGTTAGCTACCACACGACAAATTTAGGTGCCAGTATAATTATTACGTTTCTGAGCGCCTGGATTAATGTTCTTATCAGCCTGTGTGGTTGCCAAAATAAAGTTAAAGGTGACGCCCCCGTGCTTAACCAAGCCATGAAGGCGTATGGGGGAGTGTATGTATAGATCATATTTTGTTGACCTCGGCTATAGTTGGAGATGAGTGGTCACTTTCACGCCCTGGGCGCTTTACCCCCGGGGAAGAGCCCCCAGTATCCATTGGATAGGAGGTTGGGTGGACCTCAGAGCCGGTCTGGACGACGCGGAGAAATGAAAATTCTTATCCCCACCGGGACTTGAACTCTGTCCCCTCGGTCTTCCATCCCGTAGCCAGTCGCTATATCGACTGCGCTACCCCAACTCCTACCAGAATTAAATATTTATTAAATCCGTAGCGGTTCCTTGCCTCACTGCACATTATCATACATCTGACTCAAAAGCGAGTTAATTATTCTGGAGACAGAGATTGGAAAATGAGCGGTTTGGTTTAGCATGTTTATTTTACGTGAATTTAGATAATAGTGTCTGATGTGGTGATAGAAACAGTGAATCGCTCAAAGCCTATGTATCTTGTGAGCCTGTGTGTTTATTATTTTAGTACCGCATTAAATTGTATTTACTTGCTTTCCTCGAAGGATTAGCAGAATAATTAGCAAAGGAACACAGTGGCATCGTAAATTGAACGCTGAGGAGACGTTACCCAAGCTTAATAGGCTACCTGATAATTCGCAAGATGAGCCTGTTGTTATTATCTCTCTCAAAGCTACAAGCATTGAATAATTTCTAGAAGACTGGGCGATATTCTTTTAGAGTTCCATCCTCTTACTTCTGGTTTTATTTCAAGCTGAAGCACTGTCCTACCGTAGCGAGTTGTAAGCCTGATTCACAAACAAGTCGAGCAGTAACAAACAGCAGAGGAGTTTTCCTTCTTCTGGCAGAGTAAAGACATTACAGACCTTTGTAGACAATCCAAGTAAACAAGGCCAGTGTCTCAAGGCAGCTTGTTCGTAGCACCGAAATGGTTAGTGCTTCCTATGTGTACCGCCTGCTTTTAACCTTAAAGACATTGGTAGTATTTTGGGCAGAGAGTTATTTATGGGTTTTATTGTTTTCTTGAGAAAAAAGATAGACAGCAGAAAAGCAGCATAAACAGACATGTTTTCAGTAGAAACACAGTATGTTATCCGTGAGGTAGGAGTCGCATCTTTTAAATACTATTTAGAAGACTGTGGGAACTTTAGCGGATAGAGGGCGTCGCGTGGTCAGCGCAACAAATCCCTACGGCCGTTAATTTGGGTTTTCTAGACCGGAGCCGTTATTTCTCCTCAATTATCCTCACGAGGCTGAGTGGACCCCGTTCCAAACCCACTACTTCTCAGAAAATCTGGTAGCGCCGGGAATCGAACCCGGACCTCTGGATCTGTAGGCAGGAACTCTGATCACTAGACCAAAGAGTTGGCACTAACTTCGCCGACAAGCGGCGGTCGCTCGGTCGGTATAGTTCGCTTGCGGACTCGAGCCACGGAGTTTGTTTTATTAAGAAGACACAGACGTCTTCCAATTGACCTCAAGTGAATAACGGAGGCTCCTTCGGTGGAAGGACCCTCATCCTGCCATAGGCGGGCTCAGTAGCCCAATGTCACGACAGTAGCTTATAGAATATGATAATTCTGATTGCTCTTTAAGTAACAATAAAAAAAATTGAGAAGACTATTATACTGTATCGTTATGCATTCGGAAGATCTTGCGACCAGTCGGTAGTCCTAAGATTCTCATGGTTTTCTACGGCTATAGAGCAAATGCTGAATACGTACCTATATTTCACATTGCAGTGCATGTTTCCCATGCAGCAGTTCTAACATTAAATTTCTACCCCACTGTACCCCCTCCCAGCGTCGCAATTATAACGTCTCTCACCGTTGTCGTCACGTTCTCTACTGCCTTCAATCTGTTCTTCACACTTCAAAGGTTTAAAAGGTGACGTGAAAATTTCTCATTCTGTTATGTAGAAATGAAACTTGTAACTTACACTGATATACTAATTTAGTCTTGGGGTGAGCCCCAAATCCAGTTTTGATGTTGGGGAGAAGAGAATAATTTCTTGTCCGTAAGGGAATCAAACCGCGGCCGTTCATCTCCTAGTCCTTTGTTATACGGACTGAGCGATCCAGGGTGTCCTGAACGTATCACAATCATTTTTTACAGAGTCCCGTATGGAGGCGGGTTAGAATACCTCCATCGTAGCCCTGAGTGCGAGTCATAGCAGGCGACGAAAATGGAACGGTGCCTGGGGTTACAACCGGGTCACCCTTTCATTGGGGAACTTAGACATAAAAAGTTGTTCCTCCAGGTTTTTGGTTGGACGCAAAGCTGACAAGCTTGCTATGTAAAAAATTATTTATCTAAAATCCAAAGAAGTGAAAACCGGATATGGTCTTCAGACCTGGCAGAATCTTCTAACGAAGGCTGCGGCTCATTTTTTTCCCCCCCGTCGTCCATGATGATGATGATGGTAATGTGACATTTTACAGAAACCTAGAAGAATTTAAATTTATCTTCATTCTTTTATGTATTTATTTATTCATTCATTCATCCTCCCATTCATTAATTAATTCATATGTCTGTTGTCCAACCGTTCAGTCATACATTTATGTGTTTATCAGCTATGTCCTTTTTTACAAAACACTGGATTAACCTATGTTTCTATTGCGTCATTTCTTAGTTACTTCCGTATTGTTGTGTAAGTACATATATGACTGCATCTTTTGTTTGTCAGATTGTAGATAGGTTTGTGGTGGCGTGGGTGTTTCCCATTAACGACCAGTGTTACATTTCCATTGCAGAGCAAGACCACTGCTTTCGGGTGTCATGTTGGGGACACCGGCCGCTAGAATGAGCAGCGCGAGCGGTTCTCTTGCCCACTTCTACAAACTGGAGATACTGGATCGAGTTCAATAAAACTGTCACGCGAAATGAGGGCGTCCATCCTTCTGTGGTCCCAGTTTGGCTGCGGTTGAATGTCCCTCCTGACTTTAGAGAGTGCCACCTCCTCTCAACCTTCAGCTACAAAGCCCTGCAATCTGGAAGTGACGCTTCTCGGCCATAGTTTTCTGTCTGCATTTCCAAGGTAACTGCGTAACAAGCTCTGGACGCGTTGCTTCTCTCAAGTTTTTGCAGTCTGTTCTTACGAATTATTTGTATGAAGATACAAGTCTGTGTCTGTGTGTCTGTGTATGTATGTGTAGGCTATATTTATGTATTCTTGCTTGACCTAAGAAAGAAGGAACAGTCCATAACAGAAGGGTGATAAAAATACCGTATTTACGCATGTATAGGCCGCAGCACAATTTTCAGACAGAAATTATAGAAAAAATAATTTTCTTGGAATATTATTTCAGGAGTAGAAATTATTCCGAAATTTGGCAACGTTATTTTTTTTTTAAATGAAGTGTGATTTCGAATATTTCGAATATAAGGCGCACCCCAGTTTTCCTCTTCAATTTTTGGCAAAAAATGTGCGGCCTATACATGCGTAAATACGGTATATAATAAGGACCTTCATATTATTAATTTGTATCCTTCACCAAACGTAAATGAGGAGAGATCAGCTAGGAACCTGCATAGGCTTGCACCAGTAGTACGAAAGTTCAATACATTTATTACCAAAACCCACAATTCGACACAATCTTATACTAAGTTCGTCCGCTTATGGTTCATATAATTTTTTTTAATTCGCTTAGTGGGGGGTGGAGTCCAACTGGGTCCACTCGGCACGGTGGCCACTGATAGGCCTATTGTAGCCTGTCCCGGGTGATTTTGATGATGCAGAATTTGATGGAATGAAGTTTGGTAGGGGAAACCGAAGTACTGGGAGAAAATCCGCCCCAGCGCCACTTTGTCCACCATAAATCTTACTTGACCAGACCCGGGATCGAACCCGGGAAGCCAGCGACTAACCGCTAGAGCTATGGCGCAACCCTCATGGTTCATATAAATTATCTTCCCAATATTCTCCTATCTCCATTTCTCATCTTCCGAGATTCCCCTCCAAACTTCTGTACCCATTCGTTGTGTCCCCCGTCCGAGCCACGCGAAGAGTCCGTCTTAAATAATTTAATTGCCTTCATAATATTTGTTGGCCTATGTAAATCACGTTATATGTTACCACATCCTAAACTGCATCTTCATTTAACTGAAACACTTTACTGGGTATTTTGTTTTCAGGGACACTACTTCATGTTGTCCCTTAAAGTAAGAGACCACTTTTTAAAACCATACAACGTAAGTGATAAAATTATTGTTTTGTAGCTTCCCACCCCGACATTAAACATTTTGTAAAACCGGAATCAGTTAAAATCTGATACAGTAGAACTTTTTGCTAATTGAACTGCAGGCGTTTGAAAATATTTTTAAATAGATGATGCACTGATTCGTTAAATTTAATTTTTTTTTCCTTTGGCGCTACAGCTCCAATTTGGGCCTTGGCCTACCTCTATGAAACTCTCCGTTTCACTTCGGTTTACTAGATCATAGACATTCGGTAGGGCTCCTTGGGCGGGTGATCAACTCGTCGCAAGGGTTTTCTACAGAAAACCATGCCCTGAGCGGGATTCGAACCCACGATCCCGGCTTCTGAGCTAGCGAAGGCAATGCATGCCTTAGATCACATGACTACCGTGAACGGCTTTAATTCCATTACGCTTCTGATATTTGTCAAATATAAAGAATTTTATCAACTTATGACCGTGATGTATTCGGATATGATGTGATTTGGTTAGGTGGTTACTAACATCGGAGAAACATACTACTTCCATCTTCAGTGTTCAGAACCCTGTTCTTAGTATTTAACGTCACTATAACTTCAAGTCAGTAGCTAATTACTACGATATAAGCCAGTGGCATAATAGCACAACTTCCCTGGGCATAAAGCTGACCACTCACATATTTCGATTGCTAAGATTAATCCCGTGTTGAGTCTGTCTCCTCCCCTATACTCCTTCACAAAGCATTGCTTAGACAAAGGAACAGGTGTAACTCAAAAACTGCTTTATGTGCGGGCCTGCTTTTTAATGGCGATTAACAGCTGGGGTTGAAAACCGTAGTCTGACGCCGTGTAGGAAGATGTAACATTGGACCACAGCCCCCTCTAACCTGATACTGTACGGCCTCCTAACGAGCCTGCCTCCTCAGCACGCTGAGGGTGCATTCAGTTTCCTTCCTTTCTGTGACCGCCATGTAAACATGACCGCTACTACACAGCGAGAACAAGTATAGGGACGGTCACCTATACACCGATACTAGTATCTACAGTTATGAGCTGTTTGTAAAGTTGTTCTTTGTCCGCGTCACACCATGTACTTAAACTGCGTAGCTACCATACGAACAGAAGCCTGGTGAGTTAGCACATCGGTAACGTATGTATCTAGCATTTGGGAAGCAAAGGCAAACAAAAAAAATAAAGTCCGTCGCCTGTAGTCCGCAAGCGAATTATACCGACCGAGCTACCGCCACTTTTCGGCGAAGTTAGTGCAAACTTTTGCGGATAGAGGGTATCACGTGGTCAGCGCAACGAATCCCCACGGTCGTCAATTTCGGTTTTCTAGACCGGAGCCGCTACTTTTCCATTCAAGTAACTCAATTATCCTCACGTGGCTAAGTGGACCCCGTTCAAGATCCACTACTTTTCAGAAAATCTGGTAGCGCCGGGAAGTTCCTCGTGTTTTACTTTAGTGCTTCCAGGATAAGTCAGTCAGTATTGTGACAGGCTATGAAGTAGAGGCTGAGGATTCCGGATTCGATTCCCGGCAACGATGGGTGATTTTTCTCTTCTATATAACCACAGATCGCCTCTGGGACCGATTCCATGGGTACCGGGACTGTATACCCAAAAGTAAAGCGGCCGGAGCATGAAGCTGACCACTCTCCTCTATCTAAATTCGAGTTCAAGAATAGTGGAGCTATACAACCGTTCTTCATACGTTTTCATCACGAGTTTCTTAGTTATTTAAGCACAAGGGCGTTATTATTCTTAACTTTACCTTTGTGCATCCAGCCTAAAATTCGTATTAATCTACCCAGAAATATATTTCCTACATTACAAAAAAAGGCAACGCCTCTCCGTTACGACGACCAGCCCGTTAATGCTGTTTAGTAAAACCAGCGTGGTTTATTATGAGAATCATGGAAAACACATAAATTGCATTCTGTGGGCTAAAGGCAGAATTGTTCATGTTAGATCAGATTGTACATAGGCTTGCTGCTGCTGTCTTAGGGCTAAAACTTGCTAGGGTCGCGTATTTTCATATTCCTTCCAGTTCTTAATTTATAAATCTCTCTTCGTGCCATATCTCTTGGTTGATTTCTTGGTTTGCACTGAAAGTTATCTTGCGGACTTTATTTTGATTGATTTCTTAGTATCCTGTAGCATTCTTAGCTCTCGGTATTTTCATCATCTTTAAAAATCCCAGTTCTAGACGGTGGTCGAAACCCAGAAACCCAATAATGTTGTGCAATACACCGTCGTCCGATTCTTTTAGAATCTGTAATGTTGGTATTATTCCGATACAATCGCTATGTCAGGCCCACAGGAAGCTAAATTGTAACCTCAGCATTTTTTTCAGAAACAAATTATCTTCCAAAATCGTACAGCATACTGGCCCAATGCAGTGTAATTAAAGTCTAAGAATTTCATTTGTAATATTTTTCAATAAATTAATCATTTTAAAAGGCGGGGCGGAACGTAACTTGAAACTCTCTGCATACAGTTCCATCACTACGTTCGTTTTTAAATTCTCCATATTTTAAATATATGCCTATAACTTTCCAGTTAATTAAAGATTCTTCTTACCATGTTCCCATGTGCTTATTTACTTACTTACTTACTTACTCATGGAGCTGAGCCCTTCTGGAGGAGCCGCTAATTCTGCAGCTACTCAAGAATTTCCCGGCATTTTATGGAAACCGAAGGTTCATTACCGTGTTCACAAGAGCCCTCCACTCTTCCTAATCCTGAGCCAGATCAGTCCAATCAATACCATCCCATCCTATCTCTTTAAGATCCGTTTTAATATTGTCCACTCACCTATGCCTTGGTCTTCCCAGTGGTCTCTTTCGTTCTGGCTTTCCCACCAATATCCTATACGCATTCCTCGTCTCCCCCATTCGTCCTACATGCCCTGCCCACCTCATCCTCCTTGACTTGATCATTCTAATTATACTTGGGGAAGAGTACAAGTTATGACGCTCTTCATTATGTTCCCATGTGCTTATCAAGTATAATTTATATCTGCAATAAATGAAATTTAAAGCCGACAACTTTTACAAAATCGAGCAGAACACGTTTGGAAAATACGTGTAATCCAATTGGAGTATGAATTTCTACTTATGATATTCTTAGTACAGTTTGTAGGCTTGTAACAATTGAGAAAGAAACCTACGATTATTAACAATTCTTTGCACAAGCAATTCATAATACTAAATGGATAGGCCTGTAATTTCTTTCTGCATGTTCTTGCCATTAACACTTAATTTGATTCTATGCTTTCAGACCTGAAGATTCATTGTGCTAGAGGTAAATAAATATACATGAATTCGAAAGCGTTTTTAGGGCTGTATAAAATGTAATAGAATATGTAATATAGGTTAATATTATTCGAAAAGATAGTACCTCGGAATGTGTCCCACTTAGTTGAAAGCAGCGCCCTCGATCTGCTTCTATAGCCGCCCGTCTACACAGATCTGACACAGAGGTAAATTATTACACTCTCTTTCACCCTCAACCCCTGGTCTTTTCTCTGTGACATCGTTAACCCATAAGCAACCCCCGCCATTTACTCCAACAGTTTTCTCCCTCTCAACTCCCTCTTAAGTGACAAATCCGCAATATCTTATGAATACGTTGACATTCTTTTGACTGATGACAAGCAACACTGACCGCAATTTATTACACAGCATGCTCTGTGTGTACAAAGGGATAGGGTTGAAGGGTGTGGAATAAAAATGGCTCTTCCCAGCGGAGTTGTAAACGTAATGGACTTACCCCTTAAATGCGATATGACGTCACTTACGGGATAAAGAGTCAGCGCCTGCCTCGAGAGTAACCTGAATCTAGCCACGTTTTCCCAAGCAGAGAGGTGTACTCGTGTGTGGAGGGGATTCGAAACAAGATATGTATTATAATATTTAATCTCTAAGTGTTTTAAGCTGCTTAATTGTGTTATATAAGTGAAATGTATGCTAATAGAGCCAGTATCCTGTATGGGAGTTCGTTTCTCCATAACTATTGAAACCAAGGACTGATTTTGGTGAAGACCAGTGGCGCCTATCACAGTGGCCGCGCTGTCTAAGGCATGAAATGTCCTCGCGAGCTCGAACACTGGGATCTTGGGTTTGAATCCCTCTCAAGTCATGGATACCCCTTTGTGTCCCGTCGAATGAGTCCTAATTATTGTCTTAGATTAAGAAAGTGAAATGAAACGAAGTGTTTCACGGATGCCCTATGCTCCAAGTGGGACCAACAGCAACAGAAGAAGGAAAGGACCAGAAACATAAAAGTTAAGGGCGTGCAAATGTCTGAGGTGGAAGAAGACTTGTCCCACTGACCAGGAATTTGAATAATATGCAGTTCTGTTCAGACTTTAATTTTGTACATTGTAGACCAAAGTATGATAATAAGCATTTAATTTGATGTGGAGAAATAATATTTTACAATTATATGGATTTCTTTATGTGTTCCTACGCAACTGTGGCAAGAACATAACATATTACAGACAGTCTGGTATTTGAGGTGAGTTAAATGCTGATAACAGGCTCCGTTGAATTAACATTTATGTCTGGATGCTATAATTGACAAAGAGACCCGTAAGTTTTCTAAGCACATCTAAGAATAATAAACTGTGTTCAAGGGGTAACGTCTTTCTAGGGACATTATTGTCTTTGTATTCATGTTTAATGCCGTGGAGCCCCCCCAGAAGACTTCGAAGACTGACGCTAGTGTGATATTTGTTGTTTTATTGTAGTCAAGTCAGAGAATCGGTTAGCCTGACCACACAACTGTCCACAGTTCCAGCATTCTGCTGCTGTGTCACTGACGTGGACACTTCTATTGTTGTTCAGCTGCCATTAAACAGTGTCTAATGGTTTGCAGCAACGCGTGACACACACGCCCGTTTTAGAAATGGCAGTTCCGACCAGAACGAAGTCAAGATCTTTAAATGCGTCATTAGCGATGTACAAAGTGGAACCGATTGAAATGTCTGATTCGTGATCATTTTGCGCAAGGAAAGCAGACACTCGTAATCAGATTATGTATATGCAAGGGATGAGAGAAGTGAGCCTAGCGAAAGGAAGTCAGACGTAACGACGTTGTTGTTTACATATAGTTTTTGTTAATTTTTATATTTTCAAGTATGGCTTTTCCTAGAATCAATGTAATCCCAAAAATAATAAATAAATATATATATTTCTCGGGGCGGGGGCACGCGGTAGTGTAGTTAGTTGAGGCACTATGCTACAAGCCGGAAGGTCGCGGGTTCAATTCCTGACGAGATCATTCAATTTTTCAACTGACCTAATCCTTCCAGCCGCACTATGTATCTGAGGTCGACTCAGCTTCTAACAGAAATAAGTACCAGGAATCTTGTTGGAGGTAAAAAGCGGGCGGCTCGTATGGCTGACAACCTCACCGCCATCTGTGAACCGATTGTCTAGAAAATGTGGGAGCTTCGACGTCTAACAATCATATGATAATTTTACCGTTACTTTTTTACTTTTTATTTTTCTCGGGCAAAGGGAAGAGGGTTTTATTTTACCTCACACGCGTTACCGCCGTCACCACTTGTGTTTGTGGTCTTGGCTTATTAGAATATCAGCCCACTGTCACCCCTCTCTGTACCTGGGTATAAACACAGTCTTAAGTCGTGACATTTCGCTGCGTGTGTTTCCCTGCCGGCGAAACCCAAGTTCTATTCATCCTGCCTCTGGCAGTCGTAACGATTTCATCATTATAGAGTACTGTATTCTAGCACATAAACGCTCTGTACCTCGGTGAAAGGCAGCAGACATTTCGGAGGAACATATTACTTCCATTTTCATGGTTGAATTGCAAGCGATAGTAGAAACGCGTATGAAACAGGTTACGAAGATAGAAGCGATATTTTCCTCCGAAAAGTTGTTTGACTTTCACCGGACTGCATAGCATTATATCCCAGAATTCGGAATTCCCATCTCCAGAGCACCTAGACCTGGCGACCCAGCCTCCCGCGCAGTGGGTACCGGACCCTTCTTTCCCGAGGGTCCGGGCATATTATTATTATTATTATTATTATTATTATTATTATTATTACTGCAATTGGTGTTCACCCGGTGGCAGTAGAACTTGCACTGATACAGACAAGGAAAGTGTATAACATAAGGGAACGATACAAAACAAAATACATATAATAAACAAGGTACACACAGTGCAAATCCAAACATATAAAGTTATAAAAGGGCACGTGCTTCTCTTCGTTAATATAATATAATTATATTCATTCATAATGGCTTCATATAGGCCAGCATATTTCTTCAACCTTTCAAACCCTTGCAACTTTTCAACCCAATTCGAGCCTTCGTGACAAAGAGTTCGAACAACGTAGCAGTATAACATAAATGTCAGTCATTAGAGTTGGTGCTCTATTTTTATCTGATCTGCGTATCCACAGAATTGTGTCCCATGTGTTATTGGCCCAGTTTGTACTGCAGCGAACAATATCACACCCCCACCCTCTCCAGGGGAGATGCCAATTTGTCGAGGGATGGATGATATACGTCCTGGTTAATCACCCCCCTACCTGTGTACCAGTCTATTTACAATTCCGCCGGTCTGTAAGTAATGGGATTATCTCATTGTTATCGGAGCTCCAGGATCATAGTAGCCCCAAGTACCGCTACCATTGTGCGCATTGCCATAAGGAGACAGACGCGCTCGAAATGGATTCCAAAATCGGGCTCACAATGGCCAGTTGAAGAAACTTCAGCTGTTTACGCAGGAGCGGGATTGATAGACCTGGCTATTTGTCAACAGAGATCGTTACTTCATGGCCCAGTAAAGTCCCTCTGCGTCTAATCGCCACGCCTTCAACACCCAGCGTATTTGAAGGAAAATCCGTGTTGATAGTCTAGATTTTTTCTACAAATTAAAATGTTACCTGATGTTTTGTACGGTTGTAAATATTTGCCGTTACGAATGTAGGAGGAGGCTGTCACCTGAAGCTAAAAATGTTGACTCCTTCTTGATTTCTGTCCATTTATTCCACACTGTTAATGTGAACGACCTCCGACCAAAGTGGCCGCGCGGTCTGAGGCATGAACTGTCTTCGCTCGCTCGGACACTGGGATCGTGGGTTCTAATCCAACTCAAGACATGAATATGTTTGTGTTTATTATGTGTTATTGTAGGTAGAGGTCTTGCGAGTGGCTGATCCTCCATCCTAGGAGTCTTACCTACTGCCCTATGATCAAGAAAGTGAAACGAAACGGATGTCTTATGCGTGGGAGCAACAGTAAAAGAGAGACAGAGGTAGAATGTGATAGATCATATTCACCTTGTATTTAGATAATACCGATGACGTCAAAAAAATTAACACTTTACAGCTTAAAGGTGATTTATAATGATATTAGACTAAAAAATGTGTCACCCTCATATCCGAAACTTTTCTAACATAAGAGTCTTCTGTTTTCTGTGATATAACACTGTGTACTCCGTTGAAAGTTAGCTGACGTTTCGGAGAAACATATCATCTTCATCTGTAGGGCTGAAAAATAAACCAAGCAAGAAACGAGCATCAAAGCAGGTGACAATCAGAGGCCAGGCCCTGAAGATGGAGGTGACGTGTTCTTCCTGAACTTGGGTTGACTTTCAACGGACTACACAGCAGCATATCCCAGGACATAGAACTCTTCAAACTTCAAGGAATGTTACTCTGTCTGGCTTGATTTGAATATCTCACTTCTTGTTCATTCCAAGTTCTTCTGACGTTGCATAAAAGAACCGATGCCTCTTATTCAGTATCAAACCACAAGAGATAATAATTTCCATGTGCTGTTGCGAGGAAATGAACTATTTGTTTCATCAGATGTTTTGTAATATTAAACCGCCAGGTGTCCAATCTAGAATCCCTTCACGTTTCCTCATTATGCGTGTCGTGTGGTCACCGTGTTCCAGATGTGCTGTCGTTCGAATTTTCTTTGTATTTTTAAACAACGTTCCATTATATTTTATATTGTAATTATAAGTTTTAAAGCGGTAACTTATCAAAACATTTGTCAATTTAATATGAGAAAGTTATAAAAGAAACTACATAATTACCGGTTAGCAGCGGAAGTATTACAATGCTTTGAGAGGTTATGAAAGAAAAATAAATAAATAAAACACAGGAAGATTTAACAGTATTTTATAATATCGAAATCATGTTATATTTCTTGCTTGGTGGAGTTACGTCTTCATGGCATAGTGTTAAACTGATTAAGCATAGGGAAATTTTTGCCTTTTTTAACTTTCTCATCTTTTTTACCTTTTTCACTCTTACTTTCCTCTGTTTTATGGAATTGAAGTTTGCATTAAAAGAAAATAAAAGGCAATGAGATAAAGTCCGCTGGCATAGAAGTGTTGCAGGTTCATACAAGTTGATTTTAGAGCAGATAAAAATAAAATTCCGATCTTCATGTTGGCAAATATTCTAACAAACAGAAGTGCATGAAGTTGCTTCTGAATATTCTAGCCCTGTGTAGCTCAAAAGAGTAGGATGATTGATAAATGGGAAAGGATTTGTAAGGAAGCGGTCGCGGTTTAATAGAAGCATAATCCTGATATTTACCTGGAGGAGCTGAGGAAAACCAAGATACACCTCAGTGAGGATAGCCAGTGTTACGAACCAAGATTCGAACCGAGCGCTTCCATAATGTAGATCCAGAGCGCTACTGTTACGTCACCTACTCGGTCACAAACGCGAGGGAATACAAAAAGAAAAATGTAGAAATTAATTTTGAGCTGCAATCTACAAGGAAGAAACACTGCCAAAAAAAAAAAAAGGTAAATTTGTCTCCGTGCTTGACTAAGTAAGCACTACGCCATGAAGACGTATGGGGAAGTGGGTGTATAGTTCCATGTTTTCTTGACCTCGGCACTAGTTGGTGGCGAGTGTTGAGCATCACCCCCCGGCCGCTTTACCCCTGGGGAAAGAGTCCTCAGTATCCATTGGATAGGAGGCTGGCCGGGCCCCAGAACCGGTCTGGACTACATGGAGAAGAGACAATTTTTTATCCTACCGGGACTCGAACTCCGGCCCCTCTGTCGTCCAGTCCGTAAGCAGTTGCTATACCGACTGCGCTATAAGTCGCGTAAATGTCAGATTGAAGCCGGAACAGACTGTATCCATTCAAGACTTTAGATCAAGAATCTTGTTATTAAAATTCAACTTCCATATCTCTAACCTATATTTCTTTATTGTATGATATTTCTGAAGAAAACATATATGAGTCTTTCTGCTTCCTGTCTGCTGGATGAACATCCGCCCATAACGCACTGCGGTATGTACTGTAGCTGTAAAAGTACTTCCTCTGTGATAATCTGACAAGCCTCATGCTTTCATGTCCAAATTTAAGCGCGCATTTTCCAACAAAGTTAGGCTAATTTATCAGTTTTTGTGTAGTCCAGCTCATTGGGTGTTTCCTATCTACTGTCTCGTACAAATCGTGTGTCACTCCCCCTGTTATAGACAGATGAATATATGCACACGTAGGGGAGGGTCATGTATGGCCGTCATAACTCCCCTCAACAACCTTACTGTCCGTAGCGGAAGTAATGATAGCCATATTTCACAAAAACTTTGAACCAAGTTAATCCGATGGATGGACCAACTTATGGAACACAAGCCGAGTGGGCAGTTTGGCTTCTCTATAGCAAGGGTTTCGTGGAAGAACACGGCTGCTGTTGTTATTGAAGGAGCCGCATTCAGGAAACGGATCATTATTCTGGTAATAACTCGCACCCTAACCAGGCAATGCCCCCGTTGCTACACGTCTCAGATTATGTACAGAGTCCCCCACGGCTCGTGCCAGCCACTGGTCTCCACACGCAATTCACTGTAACAGTAGCACAAGTACACGACACTTTATCTCGATGTAAAATTTTATAGGTCCACGACAGTATTATCTGTTCTTAGATTGGGATACACCATAGTACCAGATTGGCAGAAGGTGGAAGAAAATGCCCATTTTGAGAAGATATAAAGAATGATTTACGATAGCTAAGGTCGGAAATTTTGAGGAAAAAATCAAATATTGGAAATGAAATTAGCATCTCTCGTACAGAAGACCAAGGTCCTTAAGGACAGTAGGACCAAAGTAGAAGCAGCAGTATCAATAGAAGTAAGAATGTAAAATTAAGTCTATAAAATTACGCAGACCGTGGTCAATTTATAAGAAAAAAATTCTTCACTTTCAAATATACTTACTTATTCATGGAGCTGAGCCCTTCTGGAGGAGCCGCCAATTCTGCAGCCACTCAAGAATTTCCCAGCATTTTATGGAACCCGAAGGTTAATTACCGTGTTCACAAGAGCCCTCCACTGGTCCCTATCCTGAGCCAGATCAATCCAATCAATACCATACCATCCTATCTGCCTAAGATCCATTTTAATATTGTCCACTCACCTACGCCTTGGTCTTCCCAGTGGTCTCTTTCCTTCTGGCTTTCCCACCAATATCCTATACGCATTCCTCGTCTCCCCAATTCGTGCTACATGCCCTGCCCACCTAATCCTCCTTGAATTGATCATTCTAATTATACTTGGTGAAAAACATATTATGAAGCTCCTCATTATGCAGTTTTCTCCAACCTCATGTCATGTCATCTCTCTTCGGTCCAAATATTCTCCTCAACACCCTGTTCTCAAACACCTTCAGTCTATGTTCCTCCCTTAATGTCAGAGACCAAGTTTCACACCCATACAGAACCACAGGCAAAATTATATTTTGTATATTCTAATTTTTATGTTTTTGGACAACAGACGAGAAGACAGAAGGTTCTGGACCGAATAGTAGCAAGCATTGCCAGAGTTCAGTCGCCTCCTAATTTCCTCCTTTCAAATATACAGGAATCTAAATGTAAAATGTTACTGCTAAAAACTAATGTTTACTAAGCGGTCTCCTCTTTAACTCCTAAGACTCTGATGATGGCCCTATAGGGCTGAGACATGTAAGTACACGTAATATTTTATCTAACGTTGCCATCTGCTGCATGTATTGCTTTGTGGTTTTTATTGCTTCATCACCAATATATAGCATAACTGTTGAAATGTCTCTTTTTTTTCTTTTTCTTCTTTTCCCCTGTGGCCCTACAGCCCCAATTTGGGCCTAGGCCTACCTCCATGAAACTCCGTTTCACTTCGGTTTACTAGATCTTACACATACGGTAGGACTCCTTGGGCGAGTGATCTGCTCGTCGCAAGGCCTCTACCTGTAGACAAACACAGAAAAACACACACAAACATCCATGCCCTGAGTGGGATTCGAACCCACGATCCCGGCTTCCGAGCGAGCGAAGACAATACACGCCTTAGACCTCTCGGCTACCGTGACCGGCTGAAATGTCTCATACATACGTGAAATCAATAATAACAGGGTTAATCCGTACAGAGTGGTAGCGTTGAAATCCTGTCCAGGATATGATATGATGCAGGATTGCAGTCCTTTCATTGCGAGCTAGACAGTCATGAACATTTTAATTGGCTACAAACTCAGTGTTTCTATCGGTTATTAATGAAATTTTGTTTGTTTACGCAATGTGATTGCAGGGGGCACGCGGTAGCATAGGTTGTTGAGGCACTATGCTATGAGCCGGAAGGTCGCGGTTTCAAGTTCCGATGAGGTTATTGGATTTTTCAATTGACCTAATCCTTCCAGCCGCACTGCGGAAATATTGAATTTAATATTATTTAGAAACTCTTCTTATTGTGATACACCTCAAAACACTCGTACATACAAGGTCAATTCACGGCTAGTTTAATATGAATATACGGGCATAGACAGACTACTTAAAAACATATCTAAAATATCTTGAGCCGGTCACGGTAGCCGAGCGGTCTAAGGCATGCACTGTCTTCGCTCGCTCGGAAACCGGGATCGTGGGTTCGAATCCCACTCAGGGCATGGATGTTTGTGTGCGTTTTTCTGTGTTTTTTCTGCAGGTAGAGGCCTTGCGACGAGCTGATCACTCGCCCAAGGAGTCCTATCGAATGTGTAAGATCTAGAAAAACCGAAGTGAACGGAATTCATGGAGGTAGGGCTAGGCCCACTTGGGCTGTAGTGCCAAGGAAAAAAATATCTTGAAGTACTCCTGTAGCTAGGCACAATGGAGTGATGCACTGCATTCGACTAGGTTTATATCAATTTAAATTCATGTCTCACACCCATATAATGAAAACAAATTTGAATAATCGCAGTATTTGAAAGCCCACATGTTAAATGATTGACGAGGTTGGCGTAACAATAACAGGAGGTACATGGTTCGATTCTAGGCCCAATACTTATCTGTCCTTATTCAGGTCTCGGGTTTCGTCTCTCCAAACAAATACCGAGATAGTACTTTTAATTTCTTTGCGACCGCATACATTTTAAGTTTCTGCGTCCGAGCTAATCATAATCACCTTCCTTTCTCATCATGCACTATATAACATGTGCGTTTGTTACAGCGTCGTAAACGTAAGTCTCGGTCAACCATAAATGCGTCCATCCTCTCGCTTCAAGTTCGGACTAATCGCCTGTTCGACTTCGGCGACAGAGAGAGGTGAGTGAGCAGTTCGTGGTCTGGTAGCTTTGTCCCCGAGGGAAGAGCCCTATGCACGCACTGAAGAGGAGAAGCTCTGGCGGAAAGAAGGATTTACCCCTGCCGGAAGTCGAGCTCCGTTGGTATCCCGTAGCCAATCACTGTGTTGACAGAGATCCCTCTTCGCAACGCTATGTAATTTGCCTTAGAACTGTTGGTCTGCTAGGCGAACACCATGCCTCTTGGACTTGGTGCGCTCTTGTTCCAGCTGCCCATGTAATTTACCTCGATCTATATGGAAGACAGCGGCGGTAATACGAACGTTTGGTTGTGCACTGCTGAAGCTGGTTCCGGTACAGTCACCTCACACTGTTCCTACACAGTTTGGATCTGAGGCAAGTAGGATGTACGGATAAAAATATAGCGTTATTCTTATGTTTAATAAACTAAGCGCCACGCCATAAAAATTCGTATATGGAGAAGTGGAATTATACGTACACCATTCTAAACCTCAAAATTAGGCCGCGCCATAGCTCAAGCGGTTAGTCGCTGGCTTCCCACCGCGGCGGCCCGGATTCGATCCCGGGTCTGGTGAAGTGGGATTTGTGGTGGACAAAGTGGCGCTGGGGCAGGTTTTCTCCGAGTACTTCGGTTTCCCCTGCCAATCGTCATTCCACCAATTGCTCCACAATCACCCTCACCTATCATCTGGGGCTGGTACAGTAGGCCAGAAGTGGCTGCAGTACAAGGGACTTAGTCCCACACCATTAGCAATAAATAAAAATCTAAAAATTATATGGAGCTGAATGGTTAGCTTCACGCCTCAGCTGCTTTGTCCCGGGGAAAGGGCTATCTATACCGAATATCTGATCTGGGCGGACCCGGATTTCCTTATCGTTCAGTCCGTAGCCTGGTCACCATACCTGCTGAGCTATCCCGACCCTAAGAAATACCGTATTTACGCATGTATAGGCCGCGCATTTTTTGCCAAAAATTCAAGAGGAAAACTGGGGTGCGGCTTATATTCGAAATCACACTTAATTTAAAAAAATTATATTCATAATTAGTAATACAGGGTGTAATACTCCTGAAATAATATTCCAAGAAAATTATTTTTTCTATAATTTCTGTCTGAAAATTGTGCTGCGGCCTATACACGCACGCGGCCTATACATGCGTAAATACGGTATGTGAAATGGATTGTACTATCGCAAAATGCGGTACAGTGACTCACTTTATGAAGGGGATTATGAACCTCAGGGTTTCATACGAGGAACGTTTGACACTGGAGTCGCTACGTTCTTTTTCTTTTCCCGCTCTCCATAGCTGTACAGCCCTTTGGACCTTGGCCGAATTTTCGGTTACTATACACAGGAGCCGGGATATCATAGTCGGTATAGCGACTGCCTATGGGCTGTATGACCGAGGGGTTTGGAGTTTGAGTCCCGGTAGGGTCAAGAATTTTCTCTTCTCCACGTCGTCCAGACCGGCTCTGGGGTCCACCCAATCTTCTATCCAATGGGTATCGGGGACTTTTTCTCCGGGGGTAAAGCGGCCGGAACGTGAAACTGACCATCACATCCAACTAGTGCCGATATCAAGAAAATGTGGATCTATACATCCACTCCCCCATACGTCTTCACGGCGTAGTGCTAAATTAGTTGAGCACAGGGACAGCTTTACCTTTACCTTCTTTAATCGTATACAGAGTCGGTAGGACTCCTTGTACGGGGGATCAGTCTGTCACAAGGCCGCTATCTACACACAGTACAATGCAAACACAGAATAAACCCACACAGACATTAATGCCTCGAGTGAGATCCGAACCCATAACCCCAGTGTTGAAGCGGACAAAGACGGTTCATGCCTTAGACCGCACGGCCACTGTAATCGTCGCTAAATAACCAGCTAAAAGTGGGGAAGTTGTCGAATTCACCTTCTGTATCATTAAAATATTTCATACAGAAGATACATAAGAAATTAAGCACCGAAGAAAGGCATTCTCACAAGCAGTACCAATTTGAGTATATGAGCGTCTTTGTTTGCTGAACTGAATTGAACCGGCCTCCGGCCATTACGTTAACTCCCGCTAGTAAGCTTTGAATACGATATGCATTTCATCCATTATAAATAGGCCTCTAACCTCTTGACCACTAGGATAGGCTGGGTAAAATCGTCCTACTTAGCCCGCCTGCTTGTTCTCATATATGTAACTATGTGACAGTCATGCAAATATGTCGAACGTGTTTTCCACGTGCCGGCTGTAGGAAGACATGGGTCTGTGACCTGAGCAGTAATTTTGAGTTGGTAAAATGTATCTGAATTTAGCAATTCCCGTGTGTCAAATGGCAACACATTTAGTTTGTGCTTTGAAAGTACTTGTTTCAAATATTGGACAGAATATGATATTCCGCAGTCCTTTCGGACGAAGGCTAGAATTTTAACTGGACGTGGGCTCTACCCTCGAGACTGAAGTTTGCATATGAAACATACTCATAACTTGTACGCTTCTCCAAGTGTAATTAGAATGATCAATTCAAGGAGGGTGAGGTGGACAGAGCATGTAGCACGAATGGGAGAGAAGAGGAATGCATATAGGATATTGGTGGGAAAGCCCGAAGGAAAGAACCACTGGGAAGACCAAGGCGGGGTTGGGTGGACAATATTAAAATGGATCTTATAGAGATAGGGTGGGATGGTATGGATTGGATTGATCTGGCTCAGGATAGAGACCAGTGTAGGGCTATTGTGAACAGGGTAATGAACCTTCGGGTTCCATAAAATGCTGGGAAATTCTTGAGTAGCTACAGATAAGTAGATAAGCAGCTCCATAAGTAAGTAAGTAAGTATGAGACATACGATATGTTCATTATTCGGAGCTTTTATGTTTACACCCGACGAATATAGTTTCATTGTGATAAATTTCAAAGAAATCTGTTTCTATCCTTATTATCTTCATCCTTCTTAAACCTTCAATTTCCTTTCATGAATGCATTAATTAATCTTTATAAAGATATTTACTGAGTACCAGCATTGTAGTAAATAGTTAAGACTGTCATTGTAAATTCATTACCTAATACCAAATTTACATATATACTATTACCTGAAAGCCGGTCACGGTAGCCGAGAGGTCTAAGGCATGTACTGTCTTCGCTCGCTCGGAAGCCGGGATCGTGGGTTCGGATCTGTTTCCTGTGAGGTACGAACTGAATTCTTATATATTATTCTTATACACTGCCGGTCACGCTAGCCGAGCGGTCTAAGGCATGTACTGTCTTCGCTCGCTCGGAAGCCGGGATAATGGTTTCGAATACCACAGAAGGCATGGATGTTTTGTGTGTGTATGCGTTTATTCTGTGTTTATGTTGTCCTGTGCTTAGGTAGAGGCCTAGCGACGAGCTGATCACCCTCCAAAGGAGTCCTACGGTCTGTAAAAATGGTCATGAAACTGAGAAATAAACTCTGTGCTCCAAAGTGGGAACAAGAAGAGAGAAAATTTTAGCTGAATCTCATTTTACTCGTATATATTCTTGAATTAATTCAGTTTCAAATACCAAGAAGGAGAGATGACATACACCGGGTTTATAATTGAGTAACATTCTATCAGGAGCATCATCCAATGCTGAAGATTGAGTTTACGAAAAAAAAAAAGATATACCTGACTTCAGCATTTTCGCATTACTTGTAGTTTTCCAGAAATACAACAGCTGTCTTAATCCAGGTGTACCTATTGTCTGAGTAAAGTGTCAGCATGAGTTTGATCAGTATTGCAAACCAGCACGAAAATGGAAATATTTTTATTGGTATCTCTCTGCACAACAATTTATTGGTTTCTGTCGTAATTTCTCCAGAATTAAACGAAAATTTCCGGCCTACCAGCATCAAGTTAACTAAATCAACAGCTGGCATTATCAACAGCCTCACGAAGCGCAATGACTCATTGCATTATGCCATATGAAATACACGCACCCAACCGTAAACAGGACAAATAAAATAAATACCGGGAGAAAGCATGTCGAATTAATTGGCTAGAGTGGTTGGATTGGAAGTAAAACCGATATTCACTTATACTTAACGAGATATTTTACTGTGGTACAATATGCCTCCATGCATCCTGCAGTGAACCAGTTTTACAGTGTATTATAAAAGGTACGTACAAATAATGGAAGCTCATTAATCTAAAATCATATTTTTAGACATGTACAATGGATTATGTTGATCCCAAAAATGGGAGAATAGGGATATAGGGGACAATTAAAGTACATCTCCGCTTATTCTTTACTTCGGTAATAGAAGTGAGTGAACAGCTTCAGCCTTCAGCTGCTTTACCCATAGGGAATTGGCCTCTGGTATCCACAGTATGAGATGCTGTGTGTGTCTAATTGACTTTCTAGACGTGGTGTCTCGTCAGAGATCGATTCCAGCTGTCTTGTCCATAGTCAGTCTCGTTAATGAGTAAAGTATCCTTGCTAAACTTACTTGCCAGAGGCAGTAATGACATTATTGACAAGCCTTCTTAATTTTCTTTCACTGATTAATTAACGACAATTTGTCATATATATATATATATAGATATATATATATATATATATATATATATTCTTTTTTCTTTTGGCTCTACAGCCCCAATTTATGCCATGGCCTGCTTCCATGAAGCTCTCCGTTTCACTTCGGTTTACTAGATCTTTCGGTAGGACTCCTTGGGTGGGTGATCAGCTCGTCACAAGACCTCTTCCTGTGCACAAACACACACACACACACTTGAGACTTCCACATTTTGTCTAGACAGTCGGCTCAGAGATGGCGGAGAGTTTGGCCGCTCTTTACCCCTAGGAATATTTTTGGTACTCAGAAGTTGAGTCGACCCCAGGGCCACAGTGCAGCTGGAAGGATTAGGTAAATTAAAAACCCAATGACATCGGGAATCAAACCCGAGTCCTTCCAGCTTGTAGCATAGTGTCTCAACTATCTACGCTACCGCGTGTCCTCTTACATTAAGAATACGCTGAGGAATTTCTGTTGTCTCTAAATTATGCAACCTTCTTTATCGATTTTCTTTTTCATTAGGTACATATTGAATCACAACAGCGCTTGCTGATACCGCGGCCATACATGTTTCAAGCTCTACATTTTTCTGATAGCTTTAGGGATACAAGCTTACTGTTATGGTATTAATTATAAACAGATGAAGACTGAGCATAGATAATTTTAGACGTCATAGATTTCCTTATTAAGATGAGAACCAGATAATCTCAATGTCATTGATTCTAGTGGGCTATACGGAACTAAATGTAAATATTCACGCCTGGTTGTGGAATTGCAATCGCGGCGCTCAGTAGTGAACAGAGGAAGAGACCATTTCAAGAAGTAACCCAATTTGAGCCATAGACATTAAGAACCGAAATAGCCCATTCCATGAAGCTACTTGCTGCTATCTGTACGATTGGGGTTCGATGACCTGTAGGAGCAGGTATTTCTTTCCGCTAACAGAGTCGGGTTGGACGACCTAGGTCTTTGGGTTGGATTCTCAGTAAGGAAAAAAATGTTTTCTTCTCCACAGCGTCCAGACCGGCTCTGCTGTCCACCCAGGTTCCTACGGAATGGGCACCGGGGGCTCTTTTTTTCTAGGGTGTAAAGTGTCAAGGGCGTGAACATGATCACTCATCTCTATCTAGTGCCGAGGTTAAGAATAGTGGAGCTATATCTCCACGCTCGCTTGCGTCTTAATGACTTGGAACCTAATTAATTAGACCACAAGGATAAATTTACTTTTATCTTACCCCGTGCATATTCCCTCAGCATCTCATGCACTGTCTATCAGGGGCGCTGTTTCCCGAGGTAAAGTCGTCGCAGCTACTCATTTTCATCTAGTGTCTTTATAAATGCATGGAGCTTTACTTCCACGCTCCCATATACCTTCATGGCACAGTACTTTGCATGGGGTGAATTTGGTGCCGCGCCATAGCTCAAGCGGTTAGTCGCTGGCTTCCCACCGCGGCGGCCCAGTTTCGATCCTGGGTCTGGTCAAGTGGGATTTGTGGTGGACAAAGTGACGCTGGGGCAGGTTTTCTCCGAGTACTTCGGTTTCCCCTGCCAATCTTCATTCCACCAATTGTTCCACAGTCACCCTCACCTATCATCTGGGGCTGGTACAATAGGCCAGAAGTGGCCGCAGTACAAGGGACTTAGTCTCACCCCACTACCAAAAAAAAGAAATGGGGTGAATTTTGCTTCGTCCTTACCTTTACTTAACACATGAACTGCGAGAGATGAATACTGTACACTGAAGTTGTGAGAGAACAGAATCTTATTAAAGAGCAAAGATTTAACACAAAGGACAGTCGCTAGTATGACTGAAATGCACAAATGGGCGGATGTACTGGGGCTGTATGGACGGAGGGGGACATGCTCGATGTAGCAACGGAGGAGACAGCGGACATTACACAAGCGTGTAGAACGAGGCGTCGCGACGCTATTGCTTTCTTATTCTTCGAGTGGTTTATTTTACGAGGCTGCCAGTATCTAGACTCTATACCGCCTAATGATAGGATGACTGGCGAAAAATGAATTGGAAAGGATTTTAAAAAGAAGCAGCCGTGGCCTATTAGAGACAGTGTATTGGAATTTTCCTGTATTGACTGATTAAAACTACGAAAAACCACAGTGAAGATAACTTTTTTTTCGACCGAGACTCGAAATGCGCACCACGCAGATGACTGATATTAAATCTCAAAGACAAAAATTCAACTCACTGGTTACTACTGCCTTTAGTGTATTTGTTCCATATGTGTGTGAAACTTGGTCTCTCAGTCCAAAGAAATAACACTGGATAATTATGTTGGAGGATACAATTCTGAGGAGAATGTATAGACCTAAGAGAGAGGGCGCAATAAAGAAGAGGGAGAGCATTACGTCTGGAAGATCTAACTCTAGGAAACACTGGGAAGGCAGTCTTTTGGAAGACGAAAGCTTACTGGGGGGAAGGAATAGTAATTTGTATCTTATGAGAGGGTGGTAGGTTGATAGACCAGGCTCAGGATTGGCGCGTCTTAACATTATAGAAGTTAAAATTACGCGTTATGTTAACAGAGATTCAGTTAAAAAGAAGGCATATTTACCCCTCTATTTAATTAGAAAATTGAGCAATGAGCTAAGTAGATGTGTGAGGGAATTTGTGTATACCTTAATATCTTAATCTCTGCACTAGATGGAAGTGATTGTTCAGCTTCACGTCCCTATCGTTTTACCCCCGGTACCAGTTGTATATGAGGCTGGGTAAGCCCCACAGCCGGTATGGACTCCGTGGAAAAGAGAACAATAACTTTCCAATGCTGGGAGTCGAAACCTGGTCTTCCAACCCGTAGTTAATTAGGTAATTAAGCATATGTAGGTCAGATAAATGATTACCTCTGAAAATATAATTCTAAATTAAATTAGCCGGTTTATTCCTTTCAAATCTAGAGGGAGGCTTATATTATTTTCTTTAACTAATTTAGGAATTATGCTCCATTTTGTTAGAAGTTGACTGGTGCCCTGTTTTTTGAATTTTTATTGTGTAACGAAGACAGCAAGAGCAGACTGAATGCATCTACATAAAAGTGAACATTATATTGTCATTAGAAGCATATTGAAAGTGTACTTAGTTTGTCGTGACTTTAATGGGCGAATTTACATTAGGATTTTATTGTTCGAAATGCATCTTCCGTTTCTTTGTGCGTTTGCTGGATCGTTATGACTTTAAAAGAGGTCAAATTGTGTGCAGACAAATAATATGGAACTAATATAGAATGTCTTTTTATTGCAGATCTAGAGACTAACTAGTTAACTTCTAAATCCATGGAACCAGGTTTTTCTTGAGAAGCCATTAGTGAGCTCAAGAATTTGCCTACATTTTACAGGACCGGAAAGTTCATTACTATGTTCACAAGAGTCCCCCACTGGTCTCTGTCCTAAGCCAGATGAATTCAATCCATACCGCCCTATTCAATTTCAATGATATCAATGTTATAGCCCTTTTCTTTTCCCGTCTATAATGCAGCAAATTATATAACATTAATTCACATTTAATTTATACAGTGATCGTTAAACATATAAAAAGTTATTAAATCATTTAAATATATATATACATATGTTGTTATGCTGCTACATGTTTCGGCCTTATAAGTCCATCTTCAGGCAACACTTATTTTAGGATTCTAATTCACTGTAAGCTAATGATATGCCGTTAATATTCCTCCACATCTTTTTGAATTGAGACTATTTCTATGTCATATTAGATGCGTTGTTTTTCGTTGTGCGTACAGAGCTTTGCCTAGCAATCCAATCCATACCATCCCATCCTATTTCATTAATATCCATTTTAATATTATTCTCATACTTGCGTCTAAATCTCTCGAGTGATATCTTTCCATCTGGCCTTCCCACCGAACTCATATATGCAATGGTACTACATGCCTGCCTACCTCATGCTTCATTCTAATTATATTTGGCGAAAAGTGTAAGTTACGGAGCTCCTCTATATAAGATTTGAAGCTCTCTTGGCGAATAAATGTGCTTAAATCTTACCAGACTGTGAGCCATGTCACTATTTAATTTGAAACCTATTGTATCCAATCTCGCAACCATTGTGGTTGGCTAAAACAAACTGCGTGGTTTTAGTCCGCAAGCGAACTACACCGACCGAGCGACCGCCTCTTATTGGCGAAGTTAGTGCCAACTTTAGCGGATACAGGGTGTCGCGTGGTCAGCGCAACGAATCCCCATTGTCGTCAATTTCGGTTTTGTAGACCAGAGCCGCCAACCGAGCGACCGCCTCTTATTGGCGAAGTTAGTGCCAACTTTAGCGGATAGAGGGTGTCGCGTGGTCAGCGCAACGAATCCCCGTGGTCGTCAGTTTCGGTTTTGTAGACCAGAGCCGCCATTTCCTTGAAATAGCTCCTCAATTACTCTCACGAGGCTGAGTGGACCTCGTTCCAGACCCAATATTTCTCAGAAAATGTGGTAGCGCCGGGAATCGAACCCGGACCTGTAGATCTGTAGCCAGAAACTCTGATCACTAGACCGCAGAGGCGGTTGACAACCAGCTCCATACTCCT
>NW_019734331.1:1121292-1149057 GCF_002891405.2 Cryptotermes secundus
GGGTGGGGGTGGGGGGGGTTACCAATGCTGAGTGAGGAGGATGTATGATTATGTGTTAGTTTGGGGGCCAAGAGATCTGTTTCTGCTGATAATGTCATATCAAGTCCTCCCTCTCCTCTGGTGTGTTATAGTGGCTCAGTTCGCTGGTAGAAATATTGACTCAGTCATAAGGCGCGTTTGAATTGGCAGAAAATTGGGAACGGAAGGTTACTCCGATTGTAACTGAATAAAGCAAGACTTCACTTGGTGAACATTTGCAACTAATATTAGTTGATTACGTAAATGTAAATTATGGAAACTATATGTTAAGTTGGTTTGCACAGATTATGCTTCTAAATTTGATGTAGCATTTATATCCGTTGCTAAGTAATGGCCTGTAAACAACAACAAAGGAACTGTGTTTTCTGCGCGGTTCTTGTAGAAATGTTATAAGCAGGACAGCGAGGTGTTAGTGAAGACAAGAGTAGAAGGTTGGTGTAAGATGGCTGTCAGCCTAAGAGTTAGTCAGTTATGGCAATGAGTCAGTTGGGGGTATTCGCCAGCCGGTAAGGACGTAAACAGAGGACATTGTTAGGATCTATTACCAGGAAACGACTAGTGAAGACATATAATACTTTATGTTTGCTGCAATTAGAGTGATTTTTAGTGTTTAAACCAGTTAGGATGTTATAATTACTTGTAGTTGCGAGTTGTGCTTATAAGTGTTCAATAAATCTAATTATCCACCCACACTCCTTCTATACTCACTCATACACTCGAAAATATAACATATGTGTCTAAAGCTTTACTTATGTTCCCCCTTGTAATCTTTGACTGACCACTTTATCTTATACCTACTGAATCTCTGCCAACCTTAATCTTCTAAATTTCTCCTATGACTGAGTTTTATTATATAAAATACACAAATCCCGCTGCGGCCCCCCAGTTGCCAATTCTAAATAACAGACAAGCCTATGTTTTCCATGTCCACATCTGGACGCCTCATGTATCACACACTCCTGTGAAAAAAATCTACACCTTCCGACCGATACCAATAAAGTTAAGGTTCATTCGTCCATAATAACGACCCTTTAGAATTTCTAAAGGCATTGTTACATTTATAACACACCAGGTGTCTAGACTCTAGACCCAAACCTTCCTTCGTTCTTGACGCGTGTTCTAAGCCTTCTGTTTGTCTGAAACGGCAAAGAAACTTTTCTGAAGCTGCTTCGTGTCTTAGGAGCCTTAAGATATCCTGTGGAAAAACCGGAAACATGTGGCTGGGATTAATTTAAACAAATTAATTAGTCTGAATTTAATTACACGAGGAACATATGGATTGAACTGGCACAAACGTTCCAAGGGATTATCTCGGTCTTCATCATCAGGGTCAATATTGTAAACGGCCATAATTGACAACAAGGACACCAGGTTAAGCGAGAAGTTGTTTGGTGAGATTTGGATGGGTGACCAAACGCCTTGATTTCAACATTCTAATGAATAGTAAGCCAATAGGAAGAGACATTGATTTGACAAACTGGTGTGAATATCAGCGACATATGATCATTCTTCACATCGAAACTGATGATGGAGGCAAAGGAGATTTCCGAAACTTCAGCATTGACACGGCTGATCGCCAGAATATTTTAGCACATATGAAGCTCCTCATTATGAAATTTTCTCCAGTTTCCTATCACTTTATCGCTTTGTCCCTTTATGTTCCCCTCAGCACCCTGTTCTCAACATCCTCAGTCCATGTTCTTCCTTTAACATCAGAAACGAAGTTCCCCACTCATTTCAAACTTCATTCACTCGATAACCGCAGATGATAACGCTGCTGAAGCCATATCAGTGTAGGCTATGTGGAAGCTTGAAGATGTCTAAACATTGAATTCACTCTTCGGCTACCTTTATTGACTAGAATTCAGCTTAAGTGGCAATTAATAGGAAACTAGTGATTGGGGGGGCTGCACATCTGATTTTATATCGTCGTTAAGAAAGAAATCCTAACCCTTCTAACAGGACATGAATTCCTGTCTGTAGCCATCATATTGCTAATAGAGCTGCCATGGAAAACTATTTGCAAATGTAAATTTACATAATGTAAGATTTGAGGTTTTCACAGTGGTCACTATGAAGAAAGCAGTCTTCTGGGATGTGGCGCCGTTGGATAGTGTGTTAACCCATGTTTCGGAGGAACGTATCGCCTCCATCTTCAGGTTAGAAGTCTCTTGCATCTGCTCACACTTGTTCGCTCGCGGATTTCTTCTTAGTCTGTTGCACTTTCTCACGCTGATTCGCTTGCGGATTTCTTCTTGTCTTATACCCTGAAGATGGAGGCGATACGTTCCTCCGAAACGTCGGTTAACACACTATCCAACGGCGCCACANTGAGTGTGACAGTCTGCAACTTTGAAAGAAGGGCATAAAACACAAGCGAGTGACTGAACATTGCAGCTGAGTGGGTATCACTCAGCATTCGTGAGGTTTCTGTTTCAAACCTTGTTCAAGAGGCAGCCTACTTGGCTGGGACCTTTTGTGTACTGTTTCGTTATTCTAGGAAAATAATTGGATACTGATTCAAACTGTTACAAAATGGCTCTCTCTTTCATTCTCTCAAATTCATTATTCACAAAGAGTAGAATCATTTCAAGTTTGGAATTAGTTATTGTATGAAATATTCTCTGAACCAGAAACTGTTGAAACCATAAAAATTGAAAGTTTACAATGGAAAGGATATTTTATCCGAATGATGGGCTATAAACCTATTAAAAAAACTCACACTCCTGAAACCAGATGGGTGTAGACAAGTTGGAAGACCAAAACTGAGATGGACGGATAATTTTACGATGCTTACTGTGAGGCGATGGTGACGAAGGGCGTTGGACGGGAGGGAATGGAAAAATGTCTTGCAAGTAACCAGGGCCCAAACTGGGGTGCAGAGCCATTATTAAGAGTAAAGATAATAAAATTATCCCTGTAATCGGCCGCGGAGTTTCATAGGGTTTTGAGACGTCGAGGCTCCCACATTCTCTAGACAATCGGCTCACAGATGGCGGTGAGGTCAGTCTTACGCTCCGGCCACCCTTTACCCTCAGGACGATTCCTGGTACTCATTTCTGTTAGAGCCTGAGTCGACACCAGGGACATAATGTGACAGGGAGGATTAGGTCAATTGAAAAATCTAATCGAACCCACGACCTTCCGGCTTGCAGCATAGTATCTCAACCAACTACGCTACCGCGTGCCCATAGTATTATTAAGAGTAGTAAATAAAATATAATTAAGTTATATACTTTATTAATGATGAACTGCGTGATTTATGTAACACATTTATTTTTCAAATAATGAAATAAAGGAAGCTAAGATGGACTGAGCATGTGGCTACGATAGAAGATATGAGGAATACGTACATATTTTGACGGAGGAAACTCTTGGCAAAGTCCACTTCACAAATGTACCTGTAGAAGGATAATATTAAGATACACCCTAGATTGTAAGGATAGGTAGGGGAATTGCACAACCATAATGTTAATTTAATAATTAGGTCCACATAGGCCTTCTACTAGGAGCCTAGATAGCTCAGTCGGTATAACGAGGGGCTACGAAGTGGACGACCTGGGTTCGTTTCACGACAGTGGGGAGAATTTTTTCCCTGCTCTGTAGCATCCAGATTGGCTCTGAGCCTCACCCAGCCTCAGTTTAATGGATAACGGAGGATCCTTTTCCCGTGGGGGGAGGGGTAAAGTGGCCGAGGCGTGAAACTGATCATTTACCTCCATCCAGTGCCGATGTCAAGAATGATGGACTCACACCTCCGCTCCCCCCATATGCTTTTACGGCGTGGTGATTAATTATTTAAGCATAGAGACAGCTTTACCTAATCTTTAGACTTGAGGCAGATTCATTCGAAATAATGGTATATGTTGGCAACGCTAGTTCTGTCTACCTATACGCGTCTGGTGAACGTTGCTGAAGGCTCACATTGAGTCCTTTGTGATGTCCTCCGTATAAGGACAATACCAGTACTCCCAGTCCGGAGGTTCGCTGTAATATATAACAGCAACGCTCCAGACTCTGGGTCTATGTTGTAAAGTGTCCTGAATGCACGGTAATGCACTGCAGATGCATGAGTCGATACCATTTGCCTCGCTGCATAAACATTGTAGATAACAGACAAAGAAAATTAAAAGGACATCTGGAGATAATTTCAACTACATTTAAGTACAGATTCAATTTAATTTCCTGGCAAGCGCGCTACTCTAAGATCCAGGGAGCTAAGTTTTCTTAGAAGAGAACAAATCACTTCAGACTTTATGAGTTTGTTCACTCTGAAATCCAGCGTAGAGAATATTTATGGACTCTTTAAGATTTTAACCTCTATTCGAATTGTACAGGCTAAGAATTTCCAACAGCGAAAAATCCGTTATTTTTATGTTAGCTTCTGTTTATTTTCCTTAGGAGAGACTGAAGTTTTATAATATTCAAATGAGCGAAATGTCTCAAGCAATTACTCTTCTGTCGTGTATGGAAGTTTGTATATCACCCGGAAGACAGATAATCCTGACAGTTTTACGTGGTTTTCCTCAATCCCTCCAGGTAAATTCTAGAATAATATATTAAATTTGCTACAACTGCCTCCCTTCATGTCATTTTCAATTCATTATCGAATCACTCGATGCTATGTAGTTTGAATTTTTCAGAATCTTTAAATAAACTCAAATAAAATCAAATAAAAAACTTAATAATCACTCATATTTAATGAAGAATTAGCTAGGCAAGTTTACTCTGCATAGAAATAAAACCTGGATTAAGAAGAAAAATTGTATTTGTAAAATTAAATTGTGTAAAAGAAATATTTAATATATTTTAAGAGATTTTTTTTTTCACTGGCTCTAAAGCCCCCCTTGGGCCCTGGCCTCTGATTTTCAGTTTCATGATTATTTTACAGACGGCAGGACTCCTTGGACGGTGATCATCCAGTCGCAATGCCTCTGCCTAAACACAGAATAAACGCGTGCATATACCAAACATCCATGCCTTGTATGGGATTCGAAGCCACGATCCCGACATCTGAGCGAGCGAAGACAGTACATGCCCGAGACCGCTCGGCTAGCCTGACTGACTTTTAAGGATATACCAAAGAAAATTTTAAATAGTAATGTAAGGAGGGGACTAATATTTATACAGTAAATGGTAGTACAGGAGCAGAAGGGTGGATAGATCTGCAATAAGACAGTCCCACAGACTGCACTTTATGGTGTACCAAAGGCATGGAGATATATAGAAAGGCCATTCAGGAGACGGCTGTGAGGTCAGAAGACCCTTCAGTGGAGGGAAGAATCAGAAAAACTGTCTGGGAAATGAAGATGATCTCTTTAAAAAAGAGTTCAGGAACTATTTATATATATGTGTAAATATTCGGAAAATATAATAAAGTTGCAAACGCTGACTTAGGTAAAATTAAAGTTGTCCCTGTGCTTAACTAATTAAGCACTGCGCCATGAGGCATATGGGGAAGTGCGTGTATAGATCCAAATTATCTTGACCTAGGCACTACTTGGAGGTGAGTGGTCAGCTTCACGCCCCTGCCCCTTTGCCCCGGGGAAGAAGCCCACAGTACCAATTGGATACGAGGCTGTAGACATTATATAAATATATGTTAAACATGATCGGTTTTGTTTTAAAGCTTTTGAGTTTTATCTTAACCGTAACGTAGTTTCAAATCTTGTACGCTGTAACCTGCACGCTTCAACTGAGTTCTTATGCGCTCATCTTTGTGCATTTGTATATCTATATATATATGTCTGTTCAGCCTCTAACAGAAATGAGTACCAGGAATATTCTTGGAAGTAAAGGGCGGCCGGCGCGTAGGGCTGACAACCTTCCCGCCATCTATGAGCCCACAACCCTATGGGTCTCCACGGCCTGTTACAGGAATACCTTTACTTTGACTTACCTTTTTTTATGTATTCCTCTGTAAATGACTATAAAACATGTATCCTGTATCATTGACGATGACTACAAATTCAGTCGAAAAATATGTATAATTATCAAGATTTTTAGACTACAAATCCTAATGGGTTAGCGTGGATTTTGAAGATTCAATAGGTAATACTGAGTGCAGTTATTTTTTATCCGAAACGAGAGTACATTTTTAAGGAATTGTTATATACAGGTACATTCTCCAGATATTGAAACGCAACTTAAAAGATGTAATATGAAAACATCGTAAAATAGACTACTATAGTACCAATGAATAATACTTTAAAGCTGCTTCTTAAGATATTTTCAAACCAAAGGGGAGAAATTCAGAACCATAATTTTGTCATCTCATGGCTGCATCCTCTCCTCCCCTTTCATTTAAATGAAATGTAAAGCAATAACAAAAAAAAAAGTTCTATGGATGTACAATGTAACGCTTTCATAGTTGTGTTGTGTTCCAAAGGAAATTTAATAATAAAGGGCAGGTGTCGCATTAAGATTATCAGACAACAATATAATCGCTTGGCAACGCGTAGTGTTAAGTCACGGTTGTCGGTGACAAAGAAAAGCAACGTTGTTTGGAAGCATTACTACTCGCTAGACTTGTTCCTATTGAGCATCATGACACGGTACAGACGAAGCTAATTTATACAAACCTGGAACCGTGTGCGGAAAACTAAAATTAGTTTCATGTTTGAAGAAGGTGTTAGAATAGAGATGGGGCCAAGGTAAAATAATGAAAAGCGGGACTGTCTAATTCTCTTGTCGGCGTTTATATTACAGGGTGGTTTCCGGAAGAACAAAAAAAAAAAATGCCGTGGGGCAAAGTGTGCTGTCTCTATATGCTTGTGCATAAAACCCGCGACCTTCTGGCTTGTAGCATAGCGTCTCAACCAACTACACTACCGCGCGCCTCTTAGTGTTACATAATTGGCTGTAACTTTAAAAAATCATTTTCAAAATCTTTACACGTAATAATATTAACATGACAGAGCTGATACTCGTAATCCAGAAATAATAATAATAATAATAATAATAATAATAATTTAATTCAACAGTCGCAAGGCCAATTACAAACACAGCACAGTGTAGACAAAAGTAGTTACATACTGGACAAACTCAACATAATAACATAATAATAATACTACTAATAATGATATCTGTGGATCAGAGTCACCTTGAAGCCAATAGTTGTCCTGCTTTTAAGAAATTATTCGTCTTTATGTAACGCGAAGTCTAGCTACCGTGTTCACGAGAGCGAGCTGACTCCAGTCCACAGCCTTCTAACCTGTTACTTTAAGATTCATCTTAATGTTATACTCCCATCTGTGCATAGGTATCACGAATGTTTTTTTGTATTTTTTTAAATAAGTAAAAGTAAGTAAAGGTATCCCTGTAACAGGCTATGGAGGCCCATAGGTTGCGAGATGTTGAGGTTCCCACATTTTCTAGACAATCGGCTCATAGATGTCGGTAAGGTTGTCAGCCTTACGCGCCGGTCGCCCGTCACCCCCCAAGAATATTCCTGGTATTCATTTATATTAGAGGCCAAGTCTACCCCAGGGCCATAGTGCGGCTGGAAGGATTAGGTCAAGTGAAAAAAAATCCAATGACCTCATCGGGACTTGAACGTAGATCTTCCGGCGTGTAGCATAGTGCCTCAACCAACCACGCTAAGGCATTTATTATAAAGATACTTTACAAGTTACAGAAAACCACCACATCGAACCCAATTGGACAGATAAATTGTTGCTGATATACACATCAACAACGTTATACCAATGAAGAAAGCAGTCTTCTGGGATGTGGCACCGTGTAGATGTGGTGTTAACCAACGTTTCGGAGGAAAGTATCGCCTCCATCTTCAGGGTAGAAGGAAAAATAAGAAATACGCAAGCGAGGAGACAGTGAGAACAGGTGCAAGCAGACTAATGTGAGGGGGGGGGGAACTCAAATCTTACAAACGTTATACCAGTATCGATATATCTCGTTGAGACATCAACAATAAATAACCTATTTCCATATGCCTGTAGAACGCATCGTTTCTCAAAATAAGAGCTGTATATATATTTTTTGATGTTTGAAATGATGTAGACTTGTGTCGCGACAGAATAGTCTTCGTACCATAACCAAAACCGTGTTCGCGAAAGGTGAAGGCAATGTATACAGAAGTTTGGGTACGGCATCATCCTGAGCTGCCTGAATCTGATGCTATGGAAACAATCTCGTTGCTTAGAAAATTATTTTAAGAATTATTACCGTTCACCTCTTAGTTCAAAGAAATAAAAACAAACTCCATGGTTTTAGTCCGCAAGCAAACTATACCGACCGAGCGACCGCCGGTTGTCGTCGAAGTTAGTGCTGACTTTTGCGAATAGAGGATGTCACGTGGTGAGGTCAACGAATCCCCACGGCCGTTAATATCGGTGTTCTAGACCGGAGTCGCCATTAACTTGAAATGATTCCTCAGTTATTCTCACGAGGCTGAGTGGGGTCCGTTCCAGACCCACTACTTCTCAGAAAGTCCGGTAGCGCCGGGAATCGAACCCGGACCTCTAGATCTGTAGCCAGGAACTCTGACCACTAGGTCACAGAGCAGGTCCCCACTTCTTAGTGCACTGAAAATTTTGTGACAGCTACTAAAGAACATCTTACCAGTCAGATAGATGACGTTAGTAATATAATTGTTGCAGTCTTCTGTTATGCTTTGCAGATGCGTATGTCAACATGCATGGAGTTGGCGCTGTCATAACATCTACGTCACAGATTATGCTCTTGGGCTGTTCTTTTCGTCTCCTTGTTGGACGTCTCCAGCCTCTTCTTCCTTTCGGTTTGTGTCGATACATCAGCTTTGAGATTCGATATTCAGGAAATCTCTTCACGTGTTCCAGGTATTTATTTAGACAATTTTTATTACTGTATTGATATTCTTTATCCCCAGTTTTCATCCAATAACCTCATTACATTTATTATCCGTTATTCTCTTTCTCATGACCTCTCTGAGGAAACGCGTTTCTGTTGTGTCAGTTCCTGAAATTCTTTTATTTTATTAACTTCCAACTGTTGGATTCATACAAAAGCAAAGCTGTAGCTATAATTTTAGTAAGGTTTTCTTCTCAGAACCGTAATGCAACAAGTAATAAAAAGGTAAAACTATTCCTGTAACAGGCCGCGGAGACACGTATGGTTGTCAGACGTCGAGGCTTCCACATTTTGCAGACAATCGACTCACGGTTGGCGGTGGTGTTGTCAGCCGTACTCGCCGGCCTCCCTTTACCCCCAGGAAGATTCCAGGGACTCATTTCTGTTAGAGTCTCAGTCGATCTCATAGCCACAGTGCGGCTGGAAAGGTTAGTGAATTGATAAGTCCAGTGGCATCATCGAGAATCGAACCCACGAGCTTCCGGCTTGTAGCACAGTGCCTCAACCAACTACGCTACCACGTGCTCTTACGTAACAAGTAAGATGCCTATAAAACTGCAAAGCATCATTCACGGCTTTAGAATAGAACATAGATGTCTGTTTGTCCACTTACATTTTCTTAAAAGCTTCAAATATAGAAGTCTATTGTTAATTTATGTCTGTATAGGTATATTTGCCGGTCGCAGTAGCCATGCGGTCTAAGGCTTGCACTATCTTCACTCTCTCGGAAGCCGGGATCGTGGGTTCGAATCACACTCAGGGCATGCATGTTTGTGTACATTTTTCTGTGTTTGTGTACAGGTAGAGGTCTTGCGACGAGCTGATCACCCGCCCAAGGAGTCCTACCGTATGTCTAAGATCTAGTAAAACCGAAGTGAAACTTAGAGTTTCATGGAAGTTTCCTAGGCCCAAGTGAGGGCTGTAGCGCCAATGAAAAAAGAAAAAGGTATATTTACATTCCTTTCTTGAATAATTCTATCCCACTCATTTTGTCGTACATATACTTATTTAAGAACACGGTACACAGTATTTTCTGCAAAAGTCACAAATCGATCTTCGACTATGCACAGAGATGCCTGAACATTGTTGAAGAATTCACTGGATGTGTGCCAGGCTTTGTTCTTCTGTTTCATAGTACAAGAGACTGTTCTATAAATTAGGCACTCTTCTGATGATCAGCACTTTTATTGTGAAGAGTTGCACGCCAGAAGTACTACTAAGCTCTTATGTCTTACAGTTTCACATTTCTTTGAAGACAATGAGTTTCAGTGTTGTATTTATATTCATGGTACACAAAAGGTACAGTCGGTAAGCTATGCAGACATTACGAAGTGTAGCATGTAGCCTAAAAGACTGCTGCCTACAAAGGCGCGTCCACATTACTCGTGCTCGTGCTCGGCAGGCTTGTGCTCGTCGGGAGACTCGTCTGGCTTTTACTTTTACTCATAAATCTTCGTCCACACTACTTCAGTTGCTCGCCAGGCTTCGGCGCGTGAGGATCCGTATATTTACTCGTGTGTATAGGCTGTAGTCGTATTTTAATTTATTGGCTGTAGCTTTTAAATTAAAAATTAAAAATTTGCTTGTATCGTGACTTGTCATATCGTCCACATTACTCGCGAGCATAGCGAGTCACACGAGCACTAGCACGAGTAATGTGGACGTGCCTTAAGAGAGTTGTGACTAATTTTTAAAGCTACCCGACACAGTGCCTGACTTAACTAAGTTACTGTGTGGAAGAATTTTTCTAAACTCTGTAAAGTTGGCCCGAACAAATTTATAGCTCATTCGAATATCCCGTTTTTTTTTTTTTTTTTTTTTTTGCAGACGAGATATCAACAATTACGAGATATGCCATGACAATACCTTATTCAAGTTCAAGAAAATAAGAAAGTTAAATATCGGAATGTGTGACGCCGTGTAATTTGTTAGAAATTCATTGAATCAGGTCACTCAACTCGTTTTGTTATTTGCTTGGCTTACATTTCGACCGTGAAAGTGGAGGCAGTATCTCATCCGAAACTTCTGTTGGATTACACAGCGACCCATCACTCAAGATGGCAGTTTTCATAGTAACTACTGTGAGAACCTCAAACCCCAAATATCGCAATGTTTCTAATACGTTGTGTGCTGAGTTTGATGTCATGACATAGTAATACGAGTATAAGTTACCTCCATATCCGGATCTGTTTAAATGCTGACCTGTAATATAACTCACTCCTTTTTCTTTTATTTGTTTGTGTTGTCTTCCTAATAATGTTACATCGTCAGAAGACAAAGATTATAACATTAACTCCAACGGCTCAAAATTTCCTGGTGACATACTCTGAAGTACAATAAAAGCAACGAGTTTCCAGGTTTTCTTTGTTTAGCAAAAAATTGCTTGAAAATTCTTCAGACGAAGTTCCATTTCACTGAAATACCAGTTTATGACGATTAACTCTTTTCCATGGCATGTTTTCTGTGTAAGGTGAACATGCGTACGGTAGTAATATGACGTCTGAAACAGCTGACCGTTATAATCAACATTTGCATGAAAGCTATGATTGTATGTCACTTACCCTGAGTGCTTTTAGATACGTAAGCATGTTCTCCACAGTATCAACATGGCGCTTCTGTAAAATTGTTAATAGGCACTTAGAAAGCTGTTCGATATACAGTTCTTTCCACTAACGCGTGTTTATTTAAAAGCGCAAAAAGTAGGAAATAAGAAATAATGACATAAAATGTCTGATGAATATACACTATGTTCTTTAGGGCGGTGTTTATGATAACAGTAACAGAGTTTCAAGTTTCGTATAGTTAGGGCAAGCTGTAAGTGATTTGTTACAATTAAATTTTACAGTTTGTCAGTAAGCATGTATGGTGTACACATGTCTGTTTACAGCTGCTCATAAATTACCTCTCTGGAACGGAAAGGTATAAATATAGACGTTGGATTTTTGAATTTACATAATCCTTCCAGCCGCATTATGACCCTGGAGTCGATTCAGCCTCTAACAGAAATGAGTACCAGGAATATTCCTGGGGGTAAAAGACGGCCGGGGCGTAAGGCTGACAACCTCACCGCCATCTGTGAGCCGATTATGTAGACAATGCGGGAGCCTTGACGTCTCGCGAACCTATGGGCCTTCACGGCCTGTTACAGGGATAACTTTACCTTTTACCTTTCTTTTTTTAATTTTACATTTTTCTGTGAATAAACCTAATGGAAATTGAATGATATTGCAAAACCTCGCCACATAATAGATAACATTTATTATATTCTGTCAACACAACACTCTTTCTAGGGGTTGGAATTCACATAATGTTAATATTAACATAAAATATTCAATAGCTACAACTTTAGCAGACTAGCCACAATGATAACCAACAAACAAATAGCCAGTTCTATATAGTATGTATGTAGCATACAGAGTGTGGAACACACCGGTGGGCCCACTCAGTTTTCGTGGAAATTTTACGCTAAGTACATTATAGAATAATTGCAACTAAAAACTGCACTGAAGATGGCACATATGTGACGAAACATGTCCTATGCAGCAATTTCACCCGCTGGAAACAGCGTTCTTCTGACCGGAATATAATAAACAATATTTACAGTGATTTATACAACAGGATACAACAAAATTTGAGTCTATCACGTAAAATTTCAGAACCCTACATAAAACGATCGTAGTTTTTGGTCAGAATTTCCATGGATGCGTGGGACTTAACTTCATATCCCATATAAGCCTTCATGCCACACTGCTTAGCGCAGGGGGAAGATGCTATGTATTTCAGAATGAGTTAACGTATCTAGACTCACTTAACCATTACACTATTATCGTGTATTCCAAATGCGCTTAAGTTTACCATTCGCTGTCAGTCCAAATATGGATCGTTGTAACATGTGACAGTAAAGAAGAAAGCAGTCTTCTGGGATTTGGCACCGTGTATATGTGGTGTTAACCGACGTTTCGGAGGAACGTTCCTCCGAAACGTCGGTTAACACCACATATACACGGTGCCAAATCCCAGAAGACTGCTTTCTTCATAGTCACCGCCGTGAAAGCCTCAAATCTTACATGTGACAGTAAAATCGCTATTAAATCAAGAAGCATACGAGATTATTGAATCCAGAGTGAGGAACCCACAGCCGCCGCATTCCTAGTTACAGTTGCGTCCTCATATTTGCGCTGCGGAGCGCACACTAGGAGCGCTATGTTTCAACCATGTGGAAAGCTTCTATATCTCAAAGCAGGAAGACCCAGGCACACTAATGGCTTCTTAATACTGTATTTTGTGGCTGTGTGTACCTCTAGGGAGCATCCTCGCATTGTGGCAGCCAGCTGTAACAAATGACTGCGTCAGTGCGTGGCCATTATTCGTGTGTTTTTACTGGCTGTGGGGGTGTGCAGAGGCAAGAAACGAGTAGGCCCCGTGCTACTGGCGGGGAATATCAGTAGGGGCTGAAGTCGCCAAGAATTTAGACGAGACTAGGTCTAAATCATCTTGCAGCCTAGTAGCATATATATAATTCTCTTGCAAGAGCGCTACTGTATGCGGAATGGAATATGAGAAACAGGACGTTATATGATATCTGAAAACAAAATAAAAATCTTTAAACTTTGTTTCGTACGGTGGAAGAGTTCTCGCGAATGTGAATTGTGCATATTTTCCTCTGTCTCTACATGATTATGTTCTAGACCGGGAACAACTGTAGATTTTTACTTTCATGTTGTCGTATCGTGCGATACGTGGATACCAAAGCCGAACGAATCTCACGGTTTGTTTAACGCCCATGAAAACTATGCGCGTTCAAATTTCTTATTCTTTATTTTCGTATGTCTTAACGACGTTGTTACGTCTCCGTTTGCCCTCTTCATCCTTACCTTGCACCGTCCAAGTTACTGATTCAGTATTTTTTTTTTAGTGGGGTGGGACTAAGTCCCTTGTACTGCGGCCACTTCTGGCCTATTGTACCAGCCCCAGATGATAGGTGAGGGTGATTGTGGAGCAATTGGTGGAATGAAGATTGGCAGGGGAAACTGAAGTACTCGGAAAAAAACCTGCCCCAGCGTCACTTTGTCCACCACAAATCCCACTTGATCAGACACGGGATCGAACCCGGCTGTCGCGATGGGAAGCCACACTATTCTCCCTCCTTTTCATTTCAGTTGCCTTTAGTTGGCTTACAATGTAACGCATTTTCCCATCAGATAAGTCTCTATGAAGTTCTTGAGCCGTAAGGCGCTAATTATCGTTCGGTCTCCGAATATGGCCTATGTATGTATTGCAGCTGCCGGTCACGGTAGCCGAGCGGTCTAAGGTAAGCATTGTCTTCGCTCGCTCGGAAACTGGGAAAGTGGGTTCGAATCCTAATTAGTGTATGGATGTTTAGTGTTAGTATTTGTACTTTTTTCTGTGTTTGTGTACGGGTAGAGACTTTGCGATGAGCTGATCACCCGCCCAAGGAGTCCTACCGACGGCTTTCTTCTATATTATAGCGTGTAGAGCCGTTACTATGCGACAACCGAGAGATAGGCGAATATACCAGACCTGTTTCTAGGCAACGGCTCGGTAAAAACGTTCCCGCTGCAACGAATCGACGCACAACAATAGAGGAACTGTTGGAAACGGGGCGTTTCTACGTGGTCCGCACCGAGGAACTCTCTTGAAGACAACTGGGGAGACCAGCCCAGTTTAGTTCTTTACGGGAGATTGTGAAGGGAGTACTTGAGGGCGTGAAACTGAAGAATTTACACTGTTAGAAGCCGTTGTCAGGGAAAGGCTTGTGAAGACACTGCAGGGTGGAAAATGCTTGGCGGGTGCTGTGGTGATTTGTAAATTGTGGAAATTAGTTGTGGCGCTGCAATTGCTTGCAGTTATGGGTCGTTGTGTATAAGTGGTCAATAAACCCATTAAGAAATCCAAGACGCCGTCTGTACTCACACACATACTACGTGATAATATTTTCTCGACGCTGTATCGTTTCGATAATGACAACTTATATATTCTTTCCCATCAATTGTTCACCAATCATCGCGCTATTCGACACCGTGTAGTCTGAGCTACTGGTAGCGTCGTTAAATAAATAATAATAATAATTTAATTAAATTCTTATTTATTTACTTGCAAACTTAACTGCCCGGTGGTCAATTACAAAGTTAGCACGAGTAAGAAGAGAGAAACGACGACAACAACAAAAACTTACAAACAGAATACGAAACAAGTCAGTTTATGTAGCAGTAGTAATAATTAAATTAATTAAATTCTTATTTATTTACTTGCATGCTTAACAGCTCAGAAGCCAATTACAAAGTTAGCACGAGTACGTAGGAAAACACAAAACAAAAAATTGTAAACAAAATCGAAAATAAACCAGTTTATATAATAATTCAGTTCAAGTCTTATTTATTTGCATACTGACTCAACAGGCCAAGGCCCAATTACAACTTAAGTCTACAATAATAATTCAATTCAATTCTTGTTTATTAACGTGCAAACTTTTCAGCACAGAGGCCAATTACAAAGTGAGGAAGAGTGGAAGAAAAGAAACAAAACACACACAAAGTTCAAAACAAGGCAATTTATGTAACATCTGAGTAATTACGATCATTATAAAATAACAATAATAACAAAAATAAAAGTTATTAATTAAAACTTATAATAATGTCACGTTAATGAGTGACTGTAGACGGGGTTTTTGTTGGTAATTTGATTTATTGAATGCTCACAGATCGTAACTACATGTAAGTATAGTGCTATTGCTAATTCACATACACTGCAGTTCACTACAGCACGTACTAAATCTTTTCAGTCTGCTGTGTCTTCACCAATCGCAGTCTAGTAACGGTTTTCAACGCCGCAGGTCCCTCAACTTCCGTGCATACGGCTTCACGTCATCGCTGGCTGTCGCTCACCTCACTGCAGCTCCCGAGATGAACTAACTGGCTTCCAACTGCCGAAGTCTCCCAAAATGCACAATCGACTCCTTATGTATCCTCGGCACGGACCACATAGAACACACCTCTCCCAACAGTTCTTCTATTTCTGCATCACATTGCTAGAAGGGGAAGCACAATAGATCACTGTGGTCACGGTGCAAGGACCAAGAAAGCCCACCCCTAATATATTCATTCATTCATCCCATGGCTATTGTTCGAACCGCGTAGTGAACATTATTCGTGTGCTACCGTTTACTGTCATTACCTAGCAATGACCGTTGTTTACAGTTATTCCTTAGCAACTGGTCTACATGCTACAATAATATTAACTATAATTATAATGATAATACTAGTAACACGGGATAAACATTTTGGTGATTGTGCCGTAAAACGGAAATTCGATTAAAATATTCAGAAGTTTTCGAAAGCTGTCATACAGATTGAAGTGTATATATAAAGGGTAAAGCTATCCCTGTAACAGGCCGTGAAGTTCTGTGGAGTTGTGAGACTTCGAGAAGCGTATTAATGACACATATGACAATCTTGCTCTAACGAAATGTGCATATTCTGTCCGGTATCTGAATCACTGAGTAACTCATTTTCCTGCATATGCATTATTTCTTACAGGTCAGAACTGAATTTTAAAAATTGAAGTCGCTGCTGCCTGCTTATTGTATGTTATTTTAACTTTTCCCCTAATGAATTATCGTTAACTAAAAGCATTGCGTCATAAGAGAACTAGATCAATTAATGTCCTTCAAGTGCTTATTTATAACGACAACCCACGTAATAATAAAGGCCATAGTCCTGATAAAGGAAACAATTCGCTTCTGTTTTAATTATTTCGAACTTCGTCAGTCCGCCTTCAAATTACTTTTTTTTTTATGTTCACGCTATATAGCAACTTAATTGTTCTGTGATAGAATTCAAGTTCTCATTTATATTGTCGGTGCTCTGCGAAACGTTTCTGTCGCAACCATCTCATTTCTCTTCCTGAAGGAGAAATAAGACAAAAATCCTACATGATAGTGGGATTGTAATGTTATTTTACTTTGATAATTTGAACATCATCTTCCATTCTCTCTACCACATCTTTGCTGAATACACGCGACCAAACAAAAGAGCAACGACAGTTCGCTTCGCTTTCGTTTGCTCCATGCAAACACAGCAATGGTCATAAGTACAGGCACTTACAAAATGAGTGTCACATAAGTAATTTATTACGTGCTGCTGTTAACACAGTCATTATTCATAAGCGATGAAAATATATTTCTGTAAAGTATTTTATCACCTAACTAACTGACTCAAACAGTAACGCTTCTGGCTTATTCGGGAGATGCTTTGTTCGAATCTCGGTTGGATTTCTTCTATCCCTCCATGTGAATGCAGGGAGAATACCTCAACGTTGGTAATGATTGTTTCCTTCCATATTCCTTAACTCTTTATAGGCCGAAGTTGGACTAGGTCACTGGTGGCGCCATTAAGTAAAAATAAATAAGAAATGTAAAATTTATTCGAAAGTAAAGTTAAAGTTATCTCTGGGTTTAATTAATTAAGCACCACACCATGAAGACGTGTGGGGGAGTAGAGTTATAACTCCACCATTCTAAACCTCTGTACTAAATGAATATGAGTGTTCAGCTTCACGAACCGGCCGCTTTACCCACGGGGAAAGAGCCCCGGTATCCATTGTACAGGAGGCTGGTTCACACCAGAAGCGGTCTGAGAGATGAAAAAGATCTCTTGCCTCTATGGAGAATCAAATTCAAACTCCTCGGTCGTCCAGCCCATAGCCTTCTCCCTATACCGACTGAATTAACCCAGTTCCTAATAATCAACTGTGGATAAAAGTAACAAAATATTATGACATAAGTGAACACTTCTGCGAAAGCGGTGACAGATGTCAGTGGCGAGGAAAAGTACTCTTTACCTTAATCCATGCAATAGGCTGGCAACATAACTATTACTTTGACGTGGAAGAAATTCCGGTACTACGTGGTTTTAGTCCGCTAGCGAACTATACCGACCGAGCGACCGCCGCTTGTCGGCGAAGTTAGTGCCAACTTTAGAGGATAGAGGGTGTTACGTGGTCAGCGCAACGAATCCCCACGGCCGTTAATATCAATGTTCTAGACCGGAGCCGGTATTTCCTAGAAATGGTACCTCAGTTATTCTCACAAGGCTGAGCGGGATCCGTTCCAGACCCACTACTTCTCAGAAAGTCCGGTAGCGCCGGGAATCGAACCCGGACCTTTGGATCTATAACCAGAAACTCTGACCACTGGACCACAGAGGCGACCGTACCTTGAATGTTTGTGTAGTTTTGAGTGAGGAATCGGAAAGGATACGAAGGGAAATATTGTTGCCTATTTTAGGACACTATCCGGCGTTTCCCTATAGAGACTGAGTAAAACCATAGAAATCCTCAGAGAAACTTTATCCCTGACGAGATTCAAACCAGGTACCTAAAGATTACAAATCATAATCTTTGCCAGTTGATTCATCTTTTTCGGCTCCATCCTTGCTGTTATTTATATCTCATTCGTTCATCAATCATTTTACTGTCCTTTGTTTTGCCCTCGCCTCTTCCTCACTTTCGTAATTCTTTTTACCCAGATGCCAGGACTCCTTGGGCGGGAGGACAGCCCGTTGCAAGGCCGCTACCTACACACAGGACAACATAAGCACAAAATAAATTTGCACAGACATCTATGCCTTAAGTGGGAATCGATCCCAGCGTTCGAGCGGGTGAAGAAGGTTCATGCCTTAGATAGCGCGCCCACTGTGACCGGCGTTATTTATATCTTTGATCCTAATATTATGTACCTTCCATCTCCGCACCTGCTTCCCAGTCATTTCAGAGCTAAAAACCGAGTGATGAAAGAGACTGGGGCATAAAAGAGCCTTTAAACATGCCACAAAACTCCTTTGTTCGATTTTTTAATCATCTTCTTCTGACACCAGTAGCCTTGAGGCAAAATAGTGAAATTTTAAACAACACAAACAATCAAAACCTACACAAATTCTGAACGAAATGGTCTGTTCGCTCTTCCTCCTCTTAGAAACGTGTGGTGCGGAAGGCCACGCACTGAGAGAGGTGCATTATTTGAGAAGCTGTTGGACGTCTCAACAAAGACACTTGTCTTTTTTTTTTTGTATTTGTTTGAGAACATCCGGGCTACAACACTAAACTATGTGTGTGGTTTCCTAACATTATTACCGTGTGAAAGGAAAACATATGTGACTTGAAACACTTATCATATATCGATAATTATGTAAATAAGTTACTTATCAGTAAGGTCTTTGTATAGAACAAGATAGTAAAGCAAAATTCTTGCTAAGTATTTAAAAAAAAATTGGCATACTATGGGCATTTATGTTTGAAAGAATTTATGAGTTTATTAAAGCAGGCACCGGTAACATGGCAATCAGATATTGCCCTTCCCTAAACATGCAGTGCCGGTCACGGTAGCCGAGCGGTCAAAGGCATGTACTGTCTTCGCTCGCTCGGAAGCCGGGATCGTGGGTTCGGATCTGTTTCCTGTGAGGTACGAACTGAATTCTTATATATTATTCTTATACATTGCCGGTCACGGTAGCCGAGCGGTCTAAGGCATGTACTGTCTTCGCTCGCTCGGAAGCCGGGATCGTGGGTTCGGATCTGTTTCCTGTGAGGTACGAACTGAATTCTTATATATTATTCTTATACACTGCCGGTCACAGTAGCCGAGCGGTCTAAGGCATGCACTGTCTTCGCTCGCTTGGAAACCGGGATCGTGGGTTCGAATCCCACTCAGGGTATTGATGTTTAGTTTGTGTGTGTGCGTTTTTCTGTGTTTGTGTATAGGTAGATACCTTGCGACGAGCTGATCACCCGCCCGAGGAGTCCTACCGAGTGTGTAAGATCTAGGAAAAACCGAAGTGAACGCAGAAGTTCATAAAGGTAGGCCTAGGCCCACTGGGGCTGTAGTGCCAGGGGGGGGGGAACTCGCAGTAAATTATTCAGTGTTTTCAACCAGCAAGCTGTAATCATGTAGGGATCCATGGATCGTTTTATGATGTAAATATTAAGCTAAATCAAATTGTGATGATAAATCATGGAATGAAGTTCCTACAATTTTTTGTCTCTTATGTAATGAACTAGATTCAAGATCCTCGAAAAATTGATAACAATAATTGGTTCACTTTTTCTACGCTTAATTGGCCAGTGTCCGTTGTCTGAAGTGTCTTTGATATAGGGCCAGCGCTACGTATCGGGTTTTGGCTTCACTTCTTTCTCATGTGATTAGTTGTTATTGTACCGAGAGATTTTTATTGGTACTTCTAGCCTTTTTAAATATTTATTTTAAGATTAATAGCCACGGTTGTGATCTGACTACGGGCCATTTGGATATAGACTAGTACTTTAACTACCATCCACAATGCATGGAGGACCATTCCAGAGATCGTCATAAAGTCGAAGGAACCTAATGAGTTTTTTTAATTGATAGTGGGGTGGGACTAAGTCCCTTGTACTGCGGCAACTTCTGACCTATTGTACCAGCCCAAGATGATAGGGTGATTATGGAGCAATTGGTGTAATGAAGATTGCCAGGGGAAACCGAAGTACTCGTAGAAAACCTGCCCAGCGCCACTTTGTCCACCACAAATTCCACTTGAGGAGACCCGGGCTGCCGCGGTGGGAAGCCAGCGACTAACCGCTTGAGCTATGGCGCGATGTTTACTTACTTACTTACTTACTCATGGAGCTGAACCCTTCTTGAGGAGCCGACAATTCTGCAGCTACTCAAGAATTTCCTATCATTTTATGGAACTCGAGGTTCATTACCGTGTTTACAAGAGACCTCCACTGGCCCCTATCCTGAGCCAGATCAATTCAAACCATTCCATCCCATCCTATTTCTCTAAGATCACAGCAGAATGAAACTCTTGTTGGCCGTGCCCAGACTGTCCCTTGGGCCCACCCTACTTCCTACCCAGTTGCTACCGGAGGCTAGTTCCATGAGCGTGAAGCAGCCCGAGGCGTGAAAATTACAATTTTCCTTCGTCTAGTACCGAGGTTAAGTAGTCGTGGAGCTTCTCATCGCCAGATAATTATTATCATACCGGAAATCGAACCACAGCCTCCCAGTCTATGGCTAGTCACTGCATTTATTTATGTATCTCGGCTGCTGTCAACATTATTGGTAACAAAAAGTTAAAGCAGGTGTTGACAGGACCTTGTTAAACGAGACGTGCAGTATTCATTGAAACCTGACAGATGTCTGTCACTTCTTGCTTTCAAATATAGTTATTACAACTCAACTTTCTTTAGTTTTTATTTTCATATCATCTTGTAACTGCCGTGCCTTGTTTTGTTCAAGAATTGCCAATCTTCAAGTCGGTCTGTAGTAGAAGTCGAACCAGTGGTTTAAAGAGCATCTCATTTTCTTGTTTGTGAGCGCGACCTGCCAGCAAGTTTCATTTAATCACATCCTCTCTACGTTTGTTATACTAGGATGCTACTTGTTCATATTACGTGCAGACTATAATTTCTAAGCCCACATCGATTTAATTAAAGCCACAGAGTAAGAGACTACTGGGAAAGAGTAGTATACAATTTATGTCTAGGAGAGTTGCCTTAGCAATCAGTTTCGGCTGTTATTTGCGGAATCTTTAAATGAGAAAGCATGTTTGGTTTTTTGTCTATGTGTATGCCTACTTGTAAGAGGCAGACTACGCAAACATATGTGTTTGCTTGTTTTATTAAACGTTTCTTTTTCTCGTTTCAGGTATTGTAGTAAATAAAAATTCATCTCTACCTTGCGAGAAGCTGTTTGAACTGTCCAATGAACTGAATCGTGTTGCAATGGCAGGCCGCTTGGCGGCGCGTAAGTCGACCCGGCATCCTATACGCAAAGGCTGAACATAGTGATAAGTAGTCGCGCTGTGACGGCGACACGTAGAGGATGTGGGATTGGTAGATTCGAACTGTTGGCATGAAAACGCGGTATGATCGCGCGGGATTTTGCAGTGAGAGTTAAAAGTGTAAACAAGTTACCAGTGTGAGAGTGTAAATTTGAAGGCTTTCACGTGTTGTGTGTGGTGACAATTCATGTGCCGGTAACAAGCATTTTAGTGTATTATGGAAAGCAAGAACGCATCCAGGATCAGTGCTTCATCGGACAGCCTAGGTGAACATCGGTAGCCTCATTAAAACCTCCTGCTAAAGAAGACTTATCCTCTTACAAATGCTGATGAAATATTCAAGGATGCAAACTAAAGGTAAGCTGACATTTATATTTTGGAAGGAAAAATAGATGCCTTCAAATTCAGTGGCCTCATGTGTACGGTACATCAAAACGTGGCATGCAAAAATGGCAGTCAGTAAATTAATGTTTGTGAGTGATAGAAATAAAGCGTTATAGTTAAACAGTACAATAATAATGCTCTTTCTGTGACTTTTATAAGTTATACTTTTGGATTTCGTTTTAATGTGATGTGGAACGGATTTAACTCTAAGAGTGTGACGTAATTGATGCTATTTCTGTTATGTTAAATTAATATTGTATGCTACTGTTATCAGCGCGGAATTAGTTTTACACTTTCTTTTATATATGTCAATAGCATACTGTATTTTGACAGTTCCTTCAGAAGCAGTCTTTGCGGAAACATTTGCTTTGCATGGATAAAATGAAGTCTTCTGTGTCGTGTGCAATGTGTGTCCTGGTTTGTCTTAGTAATGACCGAGTGTTTAAGAAATTTAACGAACAATTTTTATCCATGAACAGAAGAAATTCAGTGATAAAATCATTACACTTCATTTTATATTTTCGGAAATAAAGTAGTCTTAATTCGAATTTACTTTCGAGATACATAGATACGTTAGATAGCGGAATGTGTAGAAGACCACAGCAAAATAAATTTAAATCTCTTAATTTACTGAGAGATATCTTGTTTAATTACTGGATATTTACGTTGAAACGCCCCTGGCGATGTGAGATTGGAATCATTTTGTGTTACGCAGGAACTACCTACGAATCTCACGTTTATGTTTATTAAATTATTTCGTTTCACCTTTATAGTTTCACATTCCCTGTAACCAGGAACCTAGCTAATGGAGTTGTTACGATAGTTATAAAACACCGGAGAGGCCTACATTTTTAATGCTTTTTGTGTACGTGCTTTGGTTGAGTTTTTGTATCGCGGTGACTTTGAATAGAATAAAGACAGTAGCCACAATCAAATGCCGACTACTTTCGAATGTACATAATTCGTATAGAATTACAACTGTTATTTTATTTGTAACGGTTTAGATGACCAAATTTTGGCCAATTAGAATGATCTGCAGTCCTTTTGTTGGACCTTGGCCACTTTTTCAGTTTCTTAATCATATATACAGTCGGTAGGACTCATTGGACGAAAGATCAGCCCGTCGCAAGACCACTACCTACACACAAGACAACACAAACAGAATAAATGCACACAGACATCCATATCCTGAGTGGGGTTCAAACCCACGATCCCAGCGTTCGAGGGAAAGACAGTTTATGCCTTAGATCGACAAGTAGAATGATACGGAACAAAAATCCTTTTTTCCGTGCTTGATTGTTGAAGTGTTTATAAAACGCCGTAAATCTCGAAACCCTTTCCTCAGAACCGGATGTTTTTTCTTTAGAAAATGGCCGTACATGTAACTGGAAGTTTGGTCCCATTAGAATGTTTGTGAAGTCTTGGGGGCCGGTACTCCGTGGTGTAGCAGGTTGTGTGCGGTGCTGCTGTCCTGTAGCTCACGGCACTGATTAATAGCCTAAACTCCGTCTCTCATGCCAATTAACAAGACACAGCTCTTCATTTCATTACCTAATATGTTTGGGCAGGTTTAATTCAGTTATCATTCAAAGAAGAAAATTTAACTGGCCACCGCTTGTACCCTTTGGTTATGAGAATCAAGCATATTCTACATGATCGTTCGATCTCAAAGCCGAGGTTTAGTGGTAATCATACTGGTCACAGGTATATTTGTTAGCTTATGGTTTGTATCGAAATTCCCAGAAACGACCTATAGAGGATTTGTGACGTATTCTTTATAAGCCTAATAGAATTTATGTAATATTTCACCACACTTTTGGTATATGTGGTAGTTCCTAATATACCCTACCAAGGAAAGAGTAAACAGTAAGGAGACAGAGGACGGATGTGGGGTTCTCATAACTGTGACTATGAAAAGTTATATCTTCTGGAATATAACGCTGGTGAAAGTAGACGTTTCGGAGAAGCGTGACTCCTCACTCATAATGATATAAGAGTAAGCGAAACAAGAAACCAGCATAAAACATGCAGCAGGCTGAGTGCGATAAGGAAACATTCAGGACAAAGACTCATAATGAGTATGCTTGTTCACTACGCATGTGTTCACACATTTGCGGACGTTTCGTCGCAAGTAATAATTTATATTCTTCTTCTCTGACCCGATATGTCTCAGCCGGTATAACGTCTTGGCTACGGGTTAGGTGATCGAAGAATAGAGTTTCGATTCTCGGCAAAGGCAAGAGAGACTTCTGTTCCCTATAGGCTATTGTGCCGGTCACGGTAGCCACGCGGTCTAAGCATGAACTGTCTTCGCTCGCTTGGAAACCGGAATCGTGGGTTCGAATCCCACTCAGGGCATGGATGTTTAGTTTGTGTGTTTTTGTACAGGTAGAGGCCTTGCGACGAGCTGATCACCCGCCCAAGGAGTCCTACCGAATGTGTAAGATCTAGAAAAACCGAAGTGAACGGAGAAGTTCATGGAGGTAGGCCTAGGCCCACTGGGGCTGTAGTGCAAAGGGGGGAAAAAAGGCTATTGTATCAGTCACTTATTTTATATGACAGCCTCTTCGCTTAACCAAATAACAGAATCTTTATAGTGACTTGACGTCTTTACTGCCCGTTTGAACTTCCACAGCGTTGTCTCCTCCTCCATATTATTCCTGCGTATGCTAGCTAGACACCGTTCGCCATAGCATTGCCGGCGGACAGTAGCAGGAATCTTCCAAGATGGTGTTTCACCGTAAATACCAACATCATCATCATCATCATCATCATCAGTAGTAATCTGTCATACGACAGGTCCCTTCCAAAACAATTCCTCCATTTATTGCGATCTAGAGCTTTCTCCTTCAAATGACAGTATCCTCTTCTCTTCCCAAGGTCATCCAGTATCTTCTTACGTCTTCTTCCTCGTCTTCTTGTCACTTCTATCTGCCCGTGTTCACAACAGTCAACGAAAATTCTTGAAGTCTTAAGGGGAACGACATATTCCACTGGGTCTGTTTTGCAGCACACCCTGACCTCCCTACAGTGACCACTGTAATGAATACACCCATGCAGACAGGTTTACAACTCCGTATTGTAATCATAATGTACGTAGTGGAAGATACACTGCCAACCAGTGAAAAAGAATCGAGCCAGGGAGGTATAATGCTGCCATCTGGAGAGCAGATATTATCACTATCAGAAGAAGATTAGATTAAATTTCCGGGTTGACATATTTAACATTTTGGCAGCCACAAATAATCAGCGCAGTTTAATAGGCTTCTGACCCATAAATATACCATCCAATATTATTAGTTGCTATTGACACCAATGTATTTCCATTAGGCCTGTGTGAAATTCCCCAAGGCCTGTATTTTTTATTTTCTTGTTTTGGGAGTTACAGATCAGGTTCATGTATAGTTTTTGTGTGTTTTGACATTTTAACTACTTGTTTTATATGCGCCTGTGGGTCGAGTTTGTACATAAATTAAATTAAATGTGAATATTTGAATTTTTTTAAGCCCTGTTCTCAATATCGCGAACAAATAAACGCGAATTGTCGGATATTCAGTGGGAATTGCGTGTGTATGGCGTTTCAGAGTAATGAAACCTAGTAATTAGATTAAGTGACCGAATTTGTGCCCTTTACGGCCGACAAATTAAGTACGATGACGCGATGTGTAGATTGGCCATAAAGCGAACTAATGTATGGTACTGACTTCCATGTTTATGGGACGCATTGTGGGCGGCTGGTAAAATGAATGACCAGCTAACGTACATGTACCAGGGTTTGCAAAGTATTCAGTAAGCATCACGTCAGCGTTACACAAGATAAGACATTACTGTTATCACTCACTCATGGAGCTGAGCCCTTCCTGAGAAGTCGCCAGTTCTGCAGCCACTGAAGAGCTTCCCAGCATTTTATGGAACCCGAAGGTTCATTACCGTGTTCACAAGAACCCTCCACTGGTCCCTTTCCTGAGCCAGATTAATCAAATCCATACCATCCCATCCTATCCCTCTAAGATCAATTTTAATGTTGTCCACCCACCTACGCCTTGGTCTTCCCAGTGCTCTCTTTCCATATGGCTTTCCCACCAATATTCTATATGCATTGCTTTCTAATATGTGGAAAAAAAGTAAAAGTTATTCCTGTAACAGGTCATGGAGGCCCATAGAGTTGTGAGATGTTGAGGTTCCCACATTATCTAGACAATCGGCTCTTAGATGGAGGTAAGGTTGTCAGCCCTACGCGCCGGCCGCCCTTTACCCCCATGAAGATTCCTGGTACTCATTTCTGTTAGAGGCTGAGTCTACCCCAGGGCCATAGTGCGGCTGGAAGGATTAGGTCAATTAAAAAAATCTACCTCATCGGAATTCGATCCCGCGACCTTCCGGCTTGTAGCATAGTGCCTCAACCAACTACGCTACCTCATTGCTTTCTATATATATTATTGAAAAAAGGGTAAGATACGCAGATATATATTTTGTTTTGCTTTTTTTTAAGATGTAGGATTTAGTGTTACAGACGTGTTTTAAGTAAAATTATATGAATTAGTATGTAAAGATCCATTTTGTGACGTACAAGTGAATGGATGATTCCGCTCTCATTTTGAAGGTTTCCTTCTCTTCTACTAAGTTATTGTATATATTTTGAATGCTCGCGAGTAGCACTCTCTCTCAGACAAAATCTCAAATTTAATATGGTTTACAGAACAGTCTGAATAAGACTAGCCGTAACACGACCGGAGGGAAACCCAAGTAATACAGACTTTCATATAAACCAGATCTGCGCAGATGGGAAACGGAAGGAGAGACAAAGGAACTGCGTATTATTACAGCGGAGTGCGTCCGACGTGGCTTCAGCCAACGTATAATTTAGGCCTACGCAGCGACTGTAGTGTTGATGTTTATTACTACATGTCTCTTTAACATTTGCCCATGGCACAGCAAGATAACTTCCAGTAGAACCTTTTACACTCTGCAGTTCTTGCAAAACGCAAATTATACCTACCGTTTTTATCCCTTGCCCACGGTATAAGCTTTTGTACAAAATTATATAATTCTGCCTGAATTACCACAAGAATAAAAACATAAATGGCCGATGTGGATTTTAACGAATTGTTTTGTTTATTAATGTCAGCGTAGTATTTCACAGTTGTATTTTCAGTTTCAGAATCTGTGACCATATAATTAGACTAAAGAGGGCAGTTTTTATCGTCATGGAAACCAAATGAAAAATTTAAGGACCAAAAGACAGCAGTAATAAAACGGAGAACTTCTGTCAGTACTACAGTCTCACCAGTCGGTATTACAGTGTCCATTTTTGCCTAAACAATTGAACATCTAGATCATTCCATCTTTATTTTTTAAAATAGAAGGAAGCTAAAAGAATCACCTTGTCCTCTGTCCTTGTGCCTGTCTCTCTGTGGATGCCCCCTAATTTTTGTTAGGATGCATATGAGAACACCTTACTGTCTCTCTATCCGTATTTTTTTAATTTTCTGTTCGGTCCATGTCGTAACAAAGGAAAGTGGGCAGTTATTTATTATTGTATCAAGCTGTTTCTTTCAAGCACGCTTTTGAGATTTATAGTGTAGATATTCAGCGAAATACCGTATTTACGCATGTATAGGCCGCACATTTTTTGCCAAAAATTCAAGAGGAAAACTGG